>NC_067114.1:383193-661064 GCF_021347895.1 Acanthochromis polyacanthus | reverse complement strand
CGGAAACTACGACCAAACTAACCAACTCAATTCTCTGATGCACAGGACGATTCAGTGGAGGGAGCCAGCGTGCAGGGCCAGGTGGTGGGGGGGGTAACAGACAACAGGTGAATGGATGAGACGCCCAAGGGTGTGCGTCTTTACATGTGTGATTTTATGAGAAATGTGCTTTGACATTGTGGAGGCTTTTTAATGCCTTATTTTTCTTTTAATGGAAAGCTCTTTGATTTTATATCTGTGAAAAGTGCTATATAAAATAAACTTTACTTACGACAGCCTGGAGAGATTTCCCTTCTTACCAAAGTGGAGACCAGAATCAGGTGTAGAGGACTCTACTAGGAGCAGGTGGAACCAAAAACTAGAAGAGACAACAGTGAAGATTAGTACAAAATGTTGGTTCAGACAAACTTGCTTAATGACAACTTGGGCTCCTACCTGATGTGTCATGATCTGGCGCTTGAGTTGAGAGGCGCCTGGTTTTACCGAGGCAGGGTGTGCTTGATTAGACCATCTCCACCTGCTCCTAGTTCTGGCCTGAGGATTGCTAATGAGGCACACCTGTTGTCGCTTCTGCACTGCTGAGCCACCCTGAGAGAGAGGCACTATGTAAGGCCTTGCAGCAGCTAGTCTGACAAAAACACTATAGAGCAGGTTTCTTTGAAAAAAAATATTGATCATGAATTTTGGACAAAATAAACACCATAGTGTATTATACCGAACAAAATACAAACACTGCAAGATGAACTAACGTAAAGTAGGCTGTGAAAAACACTATAGAGCAGTTTTCTTTGTAAAGAAAAATGATTATGAACTTTGTACAAAATAAACACCATAGTATGGTTCGTCGAACAAAATACAAACAGTGCAAGACACAAATGCGCACACATGCAACACATTTGCACACTGGAAAAACACAAACACTGCAAGAGGAACTAACAAAGTAGGCAGTGAAAAACAATATAGAGCACTTTTCTTTGGGAAAAAAAAAGGATCATGAATTTTGTCCAAAATAACCATAGTATGTTGAACAAAAGTACAAATGCACACTACAAGATGCAGATGCACACTGCCAAAACACAAACCACAAAATGAAATAATGTAAAGTAGGCTGTGATAAACACTATAAGAGTAAAAAAAAAAGATGAATTTTGTCCAAAATAAATGCCATAGTATATGTCGAACAAAAAATACAGACGCACGCTGCAAAATGAAATGTAAAGTAGGCTGTTAAACACTACAGGAGCAGTTTTCTTTGAAACAAAAAAAATGTCCAAAACACGTTAGTATGTCAAAATAATGCCATTTTACCAACATGTCATGAAGACACCATATGATAATGTAAAGTACACCGTGAAAAACACTATAGAGCAGATTTCTTTGGTTAAAAAAAAAAAAAAAAAAAAGGATCATGAATTTTGTCAAAATAAATGCCAATAGAACAGATACAAGCGCACACTGCAAGAACAAGGCACACTGCAAGATACAAGCGCACACTGCAAGATAACAAGCGCACCACTGCAAGATACAAGCGCACACTGCAAGATACAAGCGCACACTGCAAGATACAAGCGCACACTGCAAGATACAAGCGCACACTGCAAGATACAAGCGCACACTGCAAGATACAAGCGCACACTGCAAGATACAAGCGCACACTGCAAGATACAAGCGCACACTGCAAGATACAAGCGCACACTGCAAGATACAAGCGCACACTGCAAGATACAAGCGCACACTGCAAGATACAAGCGCACACTGCAAGATACAAGCGCACACTGCAAGATACAAGCGCACACTGCAAGATACAAGCGCACACTGCAAGATACAAGCGCACACTGCAAAATGAAATGTACAGAAGGCTGTGAAAAACACTATAAAGTAGTTTTCTTTGGTGAAAAAAGGGATCATGAATGTTGTCCAAAATAAATGGCATTGTACAGTATGTCAAACAAAAATACACATGCACACTGCAAGATACAAACCCACACTGCAAGACAAAATAATGTAAATTACACTGAGAAACACCATAGAGCAGTTTTCTTTGAAACAAAGGATTATGAATTTTGTCATAAATGAACACCATAGTATGTCAACGATACAAATGCACACTGCAAGATGAAATGCTGTGAAGTAGGCTGTTAAACACTAGCAGTTTTCTTTGAAAAAAAAAAAAATCAAGTCTTGAATTTTGTCCAAAATACACTATAGTTTGTTGAACAAAAATACAAACACTGCAAAATACAAACACACACTGCAAGGTAAACTCAGTGCAAGATAAAAGTACACTGAAAGATACGAACGCGCACTGTAAAATGAAATGTAAAGTAGGCTGTTGAAAACAGCAGTTTCCTTTGAAACAAAAAAAAAATCAAATATTGTTCAAAATTAACACCATAGTATGTTGAAATAATGCCATTTTTCCCAGCATGCCATAAAGACACTGTATGATAATGTAAAGTACACTGAAAAACTGTACAGAGCAATTTTCTTTGAAAAAACATGAATTTTGTCCTAAACAAACACCAGTGTAGTTTGTCAAATACAAACACTGCAAGATAAAAACATGCTGCAAAACACACTAAAATGAAATAATGTAAAGTAGGCTGTTAGAAACACTATACAGCAGGTTTCTTTGAAATAAGTGATCATGAATTTTGTCCAATATTAACGCCATAGTAGAGCATGCCGAACAAAAATACAAACACTGCAAGATGAAATGATGTAAAGTCGGCTGTGAAAAAACTCTGTAGGGTAGTTTTCTTTGGAAAAAGTGATAATGAGTTTTGTCAGAAGTACATACCATGGTATAGTATTTCAAACAAATAAATGTATACTGTGAAAGATTAACGCACTGCAAAATTAAATAACGTAAAGTCGGCTGTTAACACTATAGAGCACCTTTCTTTGAAACAAAAAAAAACAAACATGAATTTTGTCCAACATTAACACTATAGTATGTCAAAATGCCATTTTTCCAACATGCCATATGATGAAATAATGTATAGTAGACCGTGAAAAAGTTACGATGTTGGGTTAGCTCAGGAAATAACTGACGGTCTTTGAATGCAACACAATTTGCTTTTTTACAGCTGTTCCAAGAAACTACAAACCAAGATGGCAACTACACAGGAAACTGAATTGAGACAATGGGCTCCAAACACTGAGACTACTAGTGGCTAGAAACTACAACAACAAAGAAATGACACCAAATAATTCCTATTCACAGTAGGTGACACTTAACTGCTATAAAACGAACCAATTTACTATAACCACAAGGTTCGAGTGAATACTACAAATAAAGAATACTCTGAACGATGCCCTGTACAAGAACGGAGACTACAGCCAAACTAACCAACTCACAAATTCTCAATGATGCTCAGGACGATTCACAGTGGAGGAAGCCAGAGTGCAGGGCCAGGTGGTGGGGGGGGTAACAGACAATAGGTGAATTGAGGAGACACCCAAGGGTGTGTGTCTTTACATGTGTGATTTTACATCATGGAGGCTTATTTTAACGTCTCATTTTTCTTTTCTTTGAATGTAAAGCACTTTGTGATTTTTATATCTGTGAAAAGTGCTATATAAATAAACTTTACTTATGATGGCCTGGAGAGATTTCCCTTCTTACCAAAGTGGAGACCAGAATCAGGTGTAGAGGACTCTACTAGGAGCAGGTGGAACCAAAACTAGAAGAGATGAGAACAGCGAAGATTAGTACAGAATGTTGGTTCAGACTAACTTGCTTAATGACAACTCAGGCTCCTAACTGATGTGTCACGATCTGGCGCTTGAGTTGTGAGGCGTCTGGTTATACTGAGGCAGGGTGTGCTTGATTAGATGATCTCCACCTGCTCCTAGTTCCAGCAGAGGATTGCTGATAAGGCACACCTGTCGTCGCTTCTGCACTGCTGAGCCACCCTGAGAGAGAGGCACCATCTAGGCCTGGCAGCAGCTAGCCTGACAAAAACACTATAGAGCAGGTTTCTTTGAAAAAAAAAACTAATGATCAGGAATTTTGGACAAAATAAACACCATAGTGCATTATACCAAACAAAAGTACAAACACACTGCAAGACAAACGCACACTGCAACACATAATTGCACACTGGAAATTACAAACACACTGCCAGATAAACTAATGTAAAGTAGGCTGTGAAAAACACTATAGAGCAGTTTTCTTTGGTTAAAAAAAGATCATGAATTTTGTCCAAAATAAACACCATAGAACAGTATGTAGAACAAGGATACAAACACACATTGCAAAATAAAATGATTTAAAGTAGGCGGTTAAAACACCATAGAGCAGTTTCCTTTGAAACAAATCAAATTTTGTCCAAAAGTAACACCTTAGTATGTCGAAATAATGTCATTTTTCCCAACATGCCATGAAGACACGCCATATGATAATGTGAAGTACGCCATGAAAAACACTATACAGCAGGTTACTTTGAAAAAAAGATGAATTGAAAAAGATTATGAATTGTCCAAAAAAATAAAAGCCATAGTATTTCAAACAAAAATACAATTGCACACTGCAAGATAGAATCAACTAATCATACTCACAAATGTGAAACAGTCAAGATGTGACAAAATGAAGCAAACTGACCAGGAAACTCACTAAATCCTCAGAAAACAGAAGTCAACCAATCATACTCAAAAATGTGAAACAGTCAAGATGCAACACAAAATGAAGCAACAATCAGCATAAAAAGATCCAAAAATCACCAGCAAACTAAATCCTCAATCTGAGACAACAAAATGACCAAAAAAAAAAACACCAATCATACTCAAATAATGTAAAACAGTCAAGATGTGTCTAACCCAGGTTTAAATTGGGACTTTCTGGCCCAAAATGGCCATGGATTTAGAACACAAAATCAAGACTTGTGGTCATTGTGCCCGGAGGAAGGCGTTGCCCAATAAATCTGCTCCACTGGTTAGCATCATCCCTTTGTGTCCTCTTGAACTGCTGTGTATCAATTTCCTGAGCCTCAAGCCTAACTCAAGTAACACCAGAGACACTTGTTCTAACAGATCACTTTACCAAGTTTGCAGTGACCATTCCAATGCCAAACCAAAAAGAAAGAACTGTGGCAAAGTGTTTATGGGACAGTTTTGTTGTCTACTACGGCATCCCTGAGAGAATCCATACTGACCAGGGGCCGGATTTTGAGTCAAGGCTAATTAAAGAGCTGTGTGAGGTGGCAGGTATTCAAAGAGCCGTACGACACTATACTACTCAAGAGGCAATCCAGTGGAACAATTTAATCATACACTCTTTTAGCATGTTTGGAACACTGGAGGAAAAACAGAAATCAAAATGGAAAGGCTATGTGAAGCCATTAGTTCATGCATACAATTGCACCAAGAACGAGGTTACCGGTTATGCCCCGTATGAGCTAATGTTTGGACGATCGCCTCGTCTTCCTGTTGACCTTGCTTTTGGTCTCCCACGGCAGGAAAATGAGCACAAAATCTATTCACAGTATGTGCAAGATTTGAAGTCACGCCTTGAAGAGAGCTTCAAGATTGCTTAAAAGAACACTCAAATGTGCTGAATGAAATAAAACACTCTTCGACCAGCAAATCATACCATCATCATTGGAAGTGGGAGACAAAGTGCTTGTGAGGAATGTGCACCTCAGAGGAAAACAAACTCTTGGATAAATGTGAGCGATGGCTTTGTTGTGATCAGCAGAGCTGAGATCTCCCAGTTTACAAAGGAAAGCCTGAGCGCAAAGATGGACCTGTACGCACTCTCCAAAGAGACCTCCTTCCATCTGGCTTTCTTCCAGCCAATGAGAATAGTGATGTGCCCTGTGGATAGTCTCCTGTAACTCGACCACGCACTCGTCTTAATCCTGATATCCACACCGACTCACCTGCTGCTGAAGAGTCTGAAGACGTGGTCCCCCTAAGTCTTGACTTACCTGCTGTCTGCTTCACTGTGGAGAACCAAAATAAAAAAAAAAAAAAAAAAAAAAACAACTTCCAGTTCCTGCTGTCTGTCAGAAGTGAACCTGACGAAATCCATTCTCCAACTCCCTGTTCCGTCATTTGTCCCTCTTGACAAACTTGAGCCGGAGACGAGCAACAATGAGTCGGAATCAAGTGTGGAGGAAAATGAAGAGGTTCAAGGAAATGAATCAAAAGCAGACAAATTACCTGTAAATTCACCTGAGCCCGTAAACATACCTACCGTAGTTTCGATGGATGAAGACTTACCTGAAGATCCAGTTCAGTCTGAGCCTGACTTGGTTAAGTCACCACTGCCAGGGATGTAGTTAACGGTGGTTTTACTCTTAGACGCTCAACTCATCAGAGAGCGCCACCTAAACGACTAGATTACAACACGCTTGGTAACCCGCTTATATCTGTAGTTCAGACATTGCTCCAAAATGTGTCTGATATCCCAAGTGTTTCCACCTCTCCCGAATCTATTGTGCCGTCTATTCATGTTGTTTAAGTTTCGAATGCAAAGGGAAGTGCCTGGTTTAAGGCGGGGAGGATGTAAACCAGGTTTAGAATGGGACCATCTTAAGATGTACGAAGATCCTATTAAAATAAAATGTATAAATAAATATGTACAAGTCATCCTAGTCATGTGACCAGGAAATTCACTAAGTCCTAAATGTGAGACAACAAAATGACTTAAACCAAAAAAAAAAAAAAAAAATAGATGACAAACGATGTAAAACAGGCAAGATATGACACAAAATGAAGCAATAATGAGCATCGAAAGCTGCAAAGTCACCAGGAAACTCACTAAAGCCTCAATCTTGGACAACAAAATGATAAAAATCAAGCAATAATACGGAAATATAAAACAGTCAAGATGTGACACAAAATGAAGCAACAATCAGCATAAAACCATGCAAAATCACCAGGAAACTCATGAAATCTGAGAGACAACAAAATGACAAAACTCAACCAATCATACTCACAAATAACGCAACAGTCAAAGATGTGACACAAAATGAAGCAAAAATCAGCATAAAGATGCGAAATCGCCAGGAAACTCACTAAATCCTCAATCTGAGACAACAAAATGACAAAACTCAGTCACACAAATAATGCAACACTCAGGATGTGATAAAAAAATGAAGCAAAATGACCAGGAAACTCAAGAAATCCACAGACAACAAAATGACAAAACAAATGATCAGCCAATCATACTGACAAATAATGTAAAACAGTCAAGATGTGACAAAAAAAAAATGAATCAACAATCATCATAGAAAGATGCGCAATCACCAGGAAACTCACTAAATTCTTAATCTGTGGCAAATTCTGTATGCGTTTCAACACAGCTTTGCTCAAACTTGTAAAAAGCCTGTTTGGCCATGAGGCTCACAAACGGACAACTCAGTCTTCTTTCTTTGTTTTTTTTTTTTTGCTGGCTTTGGTTTAAAGGTGGAATGAAAGTTGACAGGTTGATAACCTTCAATATGAATTGGAAAAAAAGACAGTATTTTCAAACATCATGTGTTCTTTAAATCAAAGAAATTTAATTTACACATTTACTAAATAAATTTGAATTGACTTTCAACTTAATAATCTTGAGTGTGAACCAAATTCATTAAATTAAACCTCAATTTCTTTATACAAAACAAACATTTCAAGTTCTCTTAATTAGTCCTACCAGTTGCGTCCTCACGGTCCAAGCAGCAGCTGTGTCTTACTTCATATGACGACCAGGATCAAAGGAAGACTGACTGATCACCAAACATTTTAAGGCCTGCTGGATGAGACGGTGCCCAGGTAAATTGTGTCCCTGTGGAAGCACTGGTTGTCATTTTTTAGTTCCACTCCTGTGCTGATGTTGCCCCTTCAGGCCTGGAGTGTGTTTTACATCCACCAGTTGGTGTGTTTGGGGACGCTCTCCCTTTTGACTTCACAATCTGAGACAACAAAATGAGAAAAATCAACCAATCATACTCACAAATAATGTAAAACAGTTAAGATGTGACACAAAATGAAGCAAAAAATCAGCATAAAAGGAAGCAAAATGTGATGGTCCCACTCCAGCTCCTGCCCATACCTCTGTTTCCCTCTGTCTGTTTCCCTCTGTCTGCCGTCCTCTCCTCCTGTCTCTCTCTCCCAGTTGCTCGCACTCTGTCTGCCTTCACTCTGTTGGCTGATTGCTGTTATAGGCGTCAGCTGCACCAATCAGCTCAACTCCACTCACCTGCTCCCCTCCTCTGCCACTTAAGCTCTGCTCTTCCCCTCAGTCTCTGCTGGATCATTGTTTGACAGACCCACATGCTGTCCCAGACTCCATCCCCCACAAACCCAATCCTCTCTGGACTATATCAGTTTTTTTGACCTTTCTGCTTCCCCCCTTTTTGTGGATTTCCCCCTTGGACTCAGTAGTTTTGGATGGAACTCAGCCTGGTTTATTCTTCATTATTAGTTCCCCTGAGTGCGAGTACTTCCCCGTAGCTCGTTTGTGTTCAACTGTTTGGTTTTCGCTCTGCCTCCTCTGTCTAGTTCTTAGTTTTTATTTTGGTGATAAAACCCCATTTCCTTTAACTCCTGTTTGCCTGTCTATTGTGTCTGCGCCTGGGTTCAACCACCCCCCACAGTAACACAAAATGACCAGGAAACTCTCAAAATCCTCAATCTGAGACAACAAAATGAAAAATCAACCAATCACACTGTGGTGCTCTTGTGCTGCTCATCCGTAATGTCGCTGAATTTACACTATAATAATAATAATAGTATCGTTGCCGCCTGTTCATTCAACATTACACACGCAGTATTGATTTAAAGACTGTTTTCTTTCATTTCATGTGTCTGTATTTAAAATAACTCGTATTAAAACATGATTCCAGTGAAACAACTCTGAAAGAAGTCAAAAATCATACTGCTTTACTGCTATATCCTGCATGCTATATTAAATTACCAAAATGAGACAGTAAATGACCACAAAGAGACACAAAATCAACACACAGACACAAAATCAACACAGAGACACAAAATGACAAGAGATGCAAAATTAGCACAGAGAGACACAAAATGACCACAAAGGCACAGAATGGCATAAATGTCCACAAACAGACAGAAAATGGTCAAAATTAAACACAAAATGACCACAAAGAGAGACAAATTACCACACAGACACAAAATCAACAAAAAAGAGACACTGAACAAACACAGGGACACAAAATGACAAGAAAGAAGCAAAATTAAAGCTGCAAGCAGCGATGGACGGGTCCTCACATCCACGCTGGTCGGTGAATCCACGTACGTCCACCAGGTGGCACTGTCACTGAGAGTGTATGTTGGCCTCTGAATCGCATCTGGACCAGAGTCTGATCATACATGTAAAATTTCAGCCAGACTGGAGCATGTTCAGAGCAGTTATAAAGCATTTCCTGTCTATCCACCAGGTGGCGCTGCAACTGAGAGTGTATTTCAAACAGTGGATGTGATGAGGGTTGGACTCTTATCAGTCATGTAAAGTGTAAGGCTGAATGGAACATGTACAGGCTACTTATAAAGCATTTCCTGTCCATCCAACAGGTGGCGCCACGACTGAAAGGGTATGTTGGCCTATGGAATTGATCAGGATTGCAGTGTGATTACACATGTAAAGTTTGAGGCTGATTGGTGCATTCAGAGGATAGTTATACAGCAGCTGTTGGTTCATGGCGAAGCATCAAAACTCTGATGGTCGCCATGGCCACGCCATTTGGCTTCTGGTTAAACTTTTGTCTTGAGTGTAAGATTAAGATATTTAATCATTTATGCCATCACTTCTGTTACCCTTTCTGTTATTTTTTTCTGTCATTTGCTCATTAGTGTTAACAGTAATACTGAAGAAGACAGATTTTGGTTTTACTGTTACCTCGTTTTCTCCCATACCTCTTCCCTCCTATATGTATCAGTTTAATTATTTAATCCCCCAATTTATACATATTCACACACTGCCACCACAACCTTACACTTAATTTAATTAATTTACTGCCACGTGAATTTTAGATGTTGAAAACTAGCTTGTTTGTGTGTGCAGGGTTAGGGTTAGGGTTGGGGTTAGGGTTAGGGTTACCCTAATGTCGGGTAATGTAGCTGATACTAGCACTAGCTACAAAAAGAGGAGAGTCCATACTGTCCATACTGTTAGCATGTTGTAGGTTCATGTAGCTAACACTAGCACTGGCTACAATTATTTTTTTTTTTATTTTATTGAAAGCATCAATAAAAACATTTCAGGCATATTCTACAAATTAACTATAAAAGGTGTTGAAACAGCTTTAAAGCTAGGGGAAAAAAAACAAAAAAAACAACAGCAACCAGAGAGGGTCTTACTCAAGGAGTGAGTAAAGTTCAAGTAGTGAATAAAGTCTTTGGACATTAGACATGAGAAATAAGGATTTCTTGTATAGATTCAGTTCATTCTTCCATCCGTTGATGTGGGGTTTGACCTTGAGAAATTTGCTTCTGTGAATGTAATATTTACCAAGTATATTTAGATTGTTCACCAAGAAGACCAAGTTTTTTTTCCTTTAGCTGTACTCCGACCTTAATCGACATCCAGTTCAGTTGATGCAAGGTGATTGTTTGGTTGACATCCAGCTTCGAAAAGCTATCCAAAATTCTAAAGTACAATCACATTCAAAGAAAACATGTTCAACAGTTTCAATGTCTCCTTCACAAAATCTGCATGTATTATTTCCAAATTAAATCTTGAGTATAAGAAATGGTTAGAAGGATAGATATCTTTTAGAATTTTAAATACAACCTCTTTTGCTTTATGAGGGATTGGATAAGACATATATCGCTTCCTTATCTTCTTTGCTTCCACAACAGAATAATCACTTAATACATATTTTCTTTTTAGTTGACAAGGGCAGTAAAGTGAAGTTAAAACATTTCTAATGAATTTGTTAGAAAAAAGTTTGCTTGCCAAACTGATTCCTTCTACACAGAGTAATCTCAATTCTGGAACATTAGAGTGTATCACCAGTTGTTGTGTCATCCTTATAAATGGAGTTGGAATGGCTTTCATTACTTTCTCATATTCACTGATACCACATTGCAGGTTATATTTAACACAAAGGATATCGTGGGTTAGAAGATTGCCCTGATCATCCATGAGATGCGATACTGCCCAAATACTTTTGTCTAACCGAGACTTCAAAAATAACGACTTACGATTGGACAAAACGTATCTGTTATTCCACAATGGAGAATTGTGAGGAGTGAAATTGTGCTTATACATCAGATTCCAGAAAAGGAGAACTTGCAGGTGATAATTGGAAAGCTTCACAGGCAATTTACATATATCATAGTCGCAGCGTAATAGAAAGTCAATGCCTCACAATTTTTGAAAAATTGCTTTTGGAATGGTAAACCAAAAAGAGTCTTTGTGCAAAATAAAAGAACTGAGCCATTTTAATGTTAGAGCACCATTCATAACTGAGAAGTCTAAAGCGTTTAAACCCCCGTCTAACCTTATCTAACCCTACTAACCACATCAGCTCTTCTGATTTACTGGCATTTGTTCTTCCAAATAAATTTGAAGTTTAAATGATTAATATGTTTAGTCATTTTGTCATTTTGAAATTTCAAGTGAAAAGGCAGAATAAATAACTCTTGACAGACTCTCCATTTTAGAAAGCAAAACCCTCCCAAACACAATAATGTCTCTATGTAACCAAGAGTTCAGAATAGTTTTGCATTTATCCACATTTTTACAAATATTTTCCCTCTCACTTAGTTCTTTATTCTTAGTAATAACTATACCCAAGTATTTTACTTGACTTTTGACTGCAATGTTACATATTGACAGACAGAGCCAGCTGATCATGAAGTGCAAATATTTCACATTTATCAATGTTTAGTTTCAAGGAGAGTATGGAGAATATGTTGATGGAATTTAATACTTTTATTAATACTTTAGGAATTTGCATTTCATTTTTTAAAAATAGAGTTGTGCCATCTGCAAATTGACTTATTATGTTTCTTTCTAAAATATTTATTCCTTCAATATCATTGTTTTTTATCATGATTGATAATAGCTCGGCTACTAGAATAAATAATAAATGAGAGCTGTTGAAACCTTGTCTAATACCCCTATTTGCTTGAAATCTTGGGCAGGTGGCCAGTTCCAAAGCCACACAACTATTAATATCTCTATATAACATACCAATCATGTTTATGAATTTCTGGCCAAAGCCAAAATAAAGTACTTAATATGAAGGGGTGCTCTACTGAATCGAAAGCCTTATAGAAGTCAAGGAAGAGAATGAATCCCTCCACTGACAATACATGACTGTAATCAATCAGCTCCAAAACCAATCGTATGTTGTTGTGAATAGATCTTCCGCTGAGGAAGCCAGATTGTGTTTCATCAAAAAGTTGTGACAAACCACAAACCCTAACCCATGTCAGCTATACATCCTGACAGCAATTTATAATCAATGTTGGTTGAGGAGTGTAATAGGCCTTAAGTTGTCTGGTATTCTTTTATCTTTGCTATGCTTGGAAATTAGTGTTATCAGACCTTGCTTCATACTGGGCATTAGCTCTTGCCTCGTAATGCATTCTTGTATAGCTTTGAACAACAGATTTCTAATGTCTTTCCAAAAGAAATGGTAGAAATTTACCGTGAGCCCATCAGAGCCTGGGGCCTCGTTAAGTGGCAATTTCAAAAGGACCGTATGTAATTCTTCTATTTTTAAATCTGAATCACAAAGTATTTTAAAAGAATTATTGATGTTTGGTTTAAAATTTACAATTTGGTCAAAGAAGTTGTTTGAATCAGTAGGAGAGTATACAGAAGAATATAATTGTCTATAAAATATAAATACTTTTCTCAATAATTTTGCTATCCTTGCATTCACTTCCATTAATCAACAAGCTAGATATAGCTTTATTCTCCTGTCTTTTTTTCTCCAACTTGCTGAAGTACGATGTGTTTTTTCTCCTTCTTCCATCCATTTTGCCCTTCATCAGTTTTGGATTGTAGAAGCAGTAGTTTTTCTTTGTCTTTGCTAGACAACTCTGGTTTGCCACAACATTGATTGATTTCACAAAACAAATTGATTTCTTCTTCTCTATTTTTTAAATTAATCCTTTACTGGTTTTAATAGAGAATTCTCCAATTTTGAACTTAATGAACTCCCATTTATTACAAAAACTATTTATGCTATCATCATTCTCAATTTGAGTTATAATATTTTTTTATTTTTGAAGAATAATCTTTATGTTTTAATAGGTTAGAGTTCAATTTCAAGTAACCTTTGTTTTTCTTATAATTCGAATTCAATGTTATTTCAATAATACAGTGATCAGTTTAAGGGGCTTTGGAAATTAGAGCTTCAGAGATAATTTCCTACAGCATATCTGAAGTAAGCCAATAGTCAATTCTAGATTTGGCGGTACCATTAGGTTTGTACCGGGAGTATTGTTTTTTTCCTTGGGTTTTGAGTTCTCCAAATATCAACCAAGTTGTTTTCTCTAATAAAAATTTCAATAAGGGGATTAAGATGGTGATTATTGAATTTGGAGGGCCATCTATCTTCCCATTCATCTGGCACCATATTCCAGTAACCTCCTATTAAAATAGCGTCAGTGGGATGGAATGCTCTCAGCTCATTTATCTCTGAAGTAATATCTTCAAGCATTTGCCTATTTAGAGTGACAGACTTATGACCATATATATTAATTAAAATGTACAGCTACATTTTGGGTGCATAGTTTTTTTTTTCTTTTTGCTTCTCTCTTTTTCTTTTTTTCTTGGAGGTGCAGGCCCCCTAGTTACTCTAAGGCCTGTAAGGTATCAGAGAATGAAGTTAGTTCAATAGGTTGGACACAGGGAAGCAAGCTGGCAGGTCCCTGGTTCAAAACCAGTAAGCACCACTCCCTGTTAAAACATCAAGGGGCTTCCATGTCAACTTTTTTTGGGCCTGCATCTCAAATTTCTTTTGTTCTTTATAGCTTGGTTTCCTTTTTGACTTAGTTTGGTCGGGAGAGGGCTGGGCACAAAAGGGGAATGTCCCCATACCATTAGGTTGTCATCCCTTAGGGAGTGGCAATTTTCGGTAGGGTTTCTGTAGGCCCGTGCAAAATAAAGACATTTGTCTAACCCTAAACCCTAACCCTAACCCTGTCATACCCCTGACACCATTGGTCAAACGCACACACTTTGGCCTCACCCCCACCGACTCTGAAACCCAACCTCAATTACACCAGACATGACCACCGAGAGAACAAAAATGGGAACTGGAACCTAACACCCAAAGCACCGATAATTATAATGGAGACTCCAACCTGGCTGGATTCCAGTCACTCACAAGGGAACATACCTAGACCGACTGCTACCCTGGGGCGAAAATGAGTCATGCCACCCACATCCTCCAGAGGGTCACCCCTAACAATATGACCTCGAAGATCATCCTCTCCTTTGGTATAATGGACAGGGAACAGGGCAACAACACCCTGCTTAGACAAAATTTGGATCGAATGATCAACGCGGCCAAGAAAGCCTTCCCTCAGGCAGTAATCCACATCCCAATCCTCAATTTTTCACAATACCTGCCCCCCAAGATCCAGGCCAACCTTATTAACCTCAACTTATTGATCGAGGCCACAAACAACCCCACATCAAGATTGTACCCGAACCTCTTCCAGACCAAATCTGACAACATCCACTGGACACAGCCAGGGCAATCTGGCAGAAATGGATAACTTTTTTTAGGATAAAGGACCCGGACACAGAACCGGAACACTCCCCCCCAACAAGGACATCGTTAATCTATCCAAACATTTCACACTGACGGCCCCCCAAACCAGACTACTAAGGAAAGGATTTTCCTTCATTCCGACACCCCTAGGATCCACCAACATCAGGACTTCCTGGACATATCACCTAGCAGAGTACCATAGACGACTGAGACTAAGCACCTACTTTGGACCTACCACACAAAAGACCACGAAATCCTTCACCCCAAAATCCAACTGGGAACCGGACCCCTCAAAGCTACTACCACAGATCTTACACCTGATCAAAGCCAACCAGCTCATCTCCCCCTCGACTTCAACAGAAACCAAGACAAACCGAATTTGACAAAGGAAGAACAGAAAGCCCTGAAAGACACCTCCATTATCATCAAACCTGCAGACAAGGGAAGCACCATCGTCATCATCGACAGGACTGACTACACCTATGAGGTGTACAACTTCTGGCCGTTGCAGCCATCCCACCACTCGCCCCGGGCATTGTAGTATGTGCCGCCCGCCACGGCGTGTATGTGCCTGCTCTTGCCGCACCTGGGTGGCCCGACCAAGACGGTGACCTGCGTCTTAAAGTCCCTCTCCTTGGCCACCCGGGCAAAGTCCACCCAGCTGCGAAGCCGCGGCCGTAGCGGACGAACAGCTAGGGCATGTCCATAGCCAGCTGGTGAAGGTCCCCCTCGGACTCCCGCAGCAGCTGCACGGAGCCTGTCAGGTCGTTCCTCTGACCCTGCCTCAGTGGTACGCTGACCTCCACCACCACCTCTTTCCCCTTGCTGCAGTAGTCATCGTTGGTCGTGTCTGTGCCCTGGGCCACCTCAAAGTGAGCCCGGGGCGACACCAACTGCCGCATCCCCGACAGCCGCTTCTTCTGTCAGAGGTTGACGAACCCCTGCAGGTGCCTTGTGCCAGTCCCCTTGCCCACCTCGGCGAAGGTCTCCTCCATCAGCCTTTCCCTCACCAATCTGATCTCTTCCTCTGTGGGGTTGTTTACGGTGAAACACTACCTTTTGTTGGTGTTAGCAGGGTGTTCACCCTCTTGGAGGAGGAGGACCCAGCTGCAGACGTTGAGGTGGCTGCCGAGGTGGAGGGCCCGTTGCCAGCGGCGGTGAGGGTAGAGGTCCTGCTGTCGGAGGTAGAGGTCCGATTTCCGCCGGCAGAGGTCCGATTTCCGCCGGCGGCAGTGGCGATGGAGCTGCCATTGTCGGCCCCCTGGTTGCCGGCCCGGTTGTCGGCGCTGCTGGCGGAGTCGGCGAAAAGCCACCGCCGCTGCTGCTGCTGCTCCTCCTGCTGCTGGCTGCGGCAGGATTTCTCCGGGTTTTTCGGATTTTGGCATTTTCAGCCAGCCGACTGCTGCTGCTGTCTAGCTTATCCGTTGCCTAGGCCAACTGAAACTGACAATTTTAGAACCTTCGGCGTTCCCATGGAGACACACAGCGCAAACTACGGTATGATTACGTTGTTTCTAAATATACAAGACAGATACAATGTAATATTTTAAATGGTTTTATTGTTAATAGTATTATAATTGTTAATATTTTCATGTTTTGTTTTACAATCTGCAGACAGTCCCTGCTGTTCACAGCCAGCTGCTGCATGCATAGACACCAAATTTGAGGTTTCTGACTGCAGCTTGGAAAGTCGGCTAATCTGAACATATAGTATCTAAAACAAATGAACAAAATATACAAGTGTCGCTGAAATAAGTACATTTTTTTTAATGATATTATAATGACATGACCAGCACGAATGAATTCGGTAAAGTAAAATGTTAATGCTATTTGTACAAATACAGATTTTTTACAGTTTTGACCAGTTTTTAATTACCAACTATTAAGGATTATAATAAGTTCACAGCTTTTTTTAATATCTGTGATTTAACTAACTAGTTAACCTTTTCAGTTAACACCATTCTTTAACTCCAATAAAACAAAACTGCACATTTCATTTTATTATGTGCCCAGTCTAAGGCACACCCGAGCACCAGTCAGTCAGGTAGTGAGCCTATCCCCACCACCTGTCAGGGTTAGGGTCGTTTCAGTGTTACGTGTGTCCACCCCCCACCTCCACCCCGGGGCTCACACAAATTAAATAAACTAAGGTTATTCACGGGTGAAACGAACGAAAAAACTGCACAAACAGAAAATGGGGTCTGTGGTCTAAAAGGGGATAGGGTATGGTTAAATACCACTATCCCCCACTAAATCTACCAAAAGTGGTAGATAAAAAACAAAAACCCCTCAAAAAAAATAGCATTCCCCAAAACAAAAAGAAAGAACTCGCTGAGTTCTGGGCATTAATGTCACATTGAATTTTTTAGTAATGTATCATTTAATTATGTGATGTTGTTCTCTGCAGCCCTGCCTCAGTCCAAAGCTCGGCTCACTGTGAGAATATTCACGTCTTCAACAAACTCTCCTCACAATACGTTGTTCTGCTGACATCCGCTGGACAAACACAAAAAGCAGTTGGCTTCAGAAACAGGATTTTTAAATGAGTTACCGAGTTGTTAACCTGCGTTAACAAAGACGTGTTGGAATTGTGGCACTGTTGGAACTGGTAGAAGCACATATTAAGGCTCCTTAATGAAACACAGCAGTTTGCCACTTGCAACAACATTTAGCTGAAAGGCAGCACCTCATATGTGGAGTCATTTTATTATTTGATGCAAGATTATAATAAAATCAGTATTTCTGTGCGCTTTTCTTAGATATGAGGTTATATTATTATCAAAGTGATCAGCAGGAAAGATGCAGCAGCTGAACACTTGGATTTATCTGCTCAGTCTTCATCTGCTCAGTCTCATGTTTCACAGGTGCTGCTCATATCATTAGATGACAACTCAGTTTATTTCAGCCACCCACGAAACCTGTATACTGACACACAGACTGATTACTTAATTTTGATGATGATCATTATACCTGAATAGTCATGAAAATCCAGAATTCGGCATCTCAGAAAATTGATTGATTGATTGATTGATTGATTGATGACCGACCCCATGTGCCACACTCTCATCAGCTCTAATCAACCTGCATGGACTGCATTCGTAACATTTGTTTTTTCCTTTTAGTCCTTGAGTCTGCAGACATAATCTGTGGTATGGATCCCATTAAGGGGTTTGGTGATTTTTGACTTGGACTCTGGAAATCACACCTTCTGACAATACAAACAGCTAATCTGACATGCTGTGTAAATAAAAACGGATAGAGTTAGCTTTTGGGAGCATGATAAATAATAGTTTATAGACTGTGTCAATTTGTCAGTTGTTTGCAGTTGTTTGTCGTTTTTTGGTCGCGTTTTCGCTTCAGGAAACTTTCACTTTTCTTAGATTTGGGGCAAACGGTTCGCCGTAGTTACGTCAGCTTATGGAAATTGTCGGACGGAGTGGCAAGATGGCTACGGAACCAAATAAGACGGAGATCCTGACGATTTTCAAGAGGTTAAGATCTGTCCCTACCAACAAGGTAACCAACACGACGCCGGGGCTGCTTATCTGTGATTCTGTGGACTTGTTTTTTTTTTTTTTTTTTTTTTTTTATCGACGGTCGTCATTTAACGGCGTCTACCCGGTTGAGATCAGTTGGCTCCTGTTAGCCTAGCTACAAAACGGCTAACCGACCCGCTAAATGCCACGTAAATAGTGGATTCTATATAATTAATTACAGAAATCAGAGGGCTATCTCACAAAGATCACAGAGATTGGCTATCAGGAGCTACCGACTGCCGGTAAAGCAGCTAAACACGAGCCTAACCCAGCCTTAAAGGCCACGTAAACGGTTTGAGTCTGCAGACGAAGCTAACCAGTAAACCTGACCGGTAAGTAAAGCAGTTAAAGGCCACGTAAGAGGAAGCTAACCAGAAAACCAGCTCAGACTGTGAAACGGTCACGTTGAACGTCCACACTTTGGTGAAAATAGTGACATCAATGCATATATCGCGATACAGTAACGACGACAGCAGCTCCTCCATATGTTGCTCGCTAATGCTAACTATCTAAAGTAGTTGGTATGATGCTAGGCCTATGGTATGTGGCAGAGATGCTGCTGGTCGTCTGTTAGAGCCATACGGTCAATTAATCATATATTTAGGTCACACACATTCAACATTTCTTTGGTCATCCATCCTGAATAAGCCCATACGATTATCATTTTTTTCAACCAAATCTTTGTTCCTCTCTGTTCTTCACTCATTTTCCCGTCACGTGGAGCCTTGGCTGCTCTGACTCTCTGAAAAATCCCTGAAATGTGAGTAAATGTTTGTCCATCAGACAGGCTTCTCTCGTCGTAGATTAGTCATGGAAAATGAGGCCGGTGTGACTGTTCTGTAAGAAAAGTTGTAGCATAAAGTGTTCCAGTTAATTTGCCTTGGTTAGTGTGAGACCACCAGTGCACTGTTTTAAGTGGTCTAACCCTACAGCTATTTTTGTTGGCTTTTTTTTAATCTGCTTTGATGATCGATTGTGATTATCCACAAATTAATAGTTTTTGAAGGAAAGAGTCTCCATTCTCTAAATCTTTCTGTCCCCCCCCCCTTTGAACAAGCTGAAAATCTGCATAAATCTGCATAAATCCAGAGATTTGATGATGTCGTCTTTCAGAAACAATAATTAACTACGTTTTATAGACTACATAACCAATCTATTGTTAGTTACAGCCCTAAAGGAACTAAATTAATGATTTAGTCAATGCAATATTATTAATAATGTCATCATTTCAGTACAATATAAAATATGATGGCAGCCACATAAAGATGAATCACATTGGAATAAAAGTAAATCAGAGCTGCAGTTATTGATTACTGATGTTTCATTGATTCCAGCTCATCGGATTAGTTGTTTAGTCTGTGAAATGTGAAGATTTCTTGTTTTGCTTCAACAGTTCAAAGTTTTCACCAAAAATCCCAAACTATTAGACTTTTGAATGAGTAGCTCCACGAGAGACCAGCTAATGTTTAGCTGAAAATCCAGCTAACGGGTTAACTCCAGCTAGCATTTTAACTCTTGGCTGTTAGGGTTAGATATAAGGTAACCCTTACATCCTTTACATGTAAATTTATACAATTTACTTCAGTCTTAGCTGATCAGATCAGGGAAAACGTGTTGGACAACTATTAGCTAACAACTAACTAGTAACTCTTAAATGCTGCCTTGGTTTGCTGTGATTAGTGAGGAAATGCTAGGATTGTGTGTCAGAGAAACAAAGAGGTTGTCAATCTTGTTTCAACTGTTTAGTTAAGCAGGTTATGTGACACCCGGCGTTTGTGTGTGTGTCTGTCTGTCTGTTAGCAAGATAACTCAAAAACGCCTGGGCAGATTCAGATGAAATTTTGAGGGGATGTAGACTATGGTAAGAGGAAGAGCTGATTTCATTTTGGTGGCAATCCGGAAAGGATCCTGGATTCTGGATCACTTTGAATTTTTTAGTATGTTTTAGTATGTGGTCCAAAATATGATAAAAACATCATAGGTTAGTATGTCGTCCAACAAATTGGAACAAGGTGTCCAGATAGCTCAACTGGTTAAGAAGGTGATTCATAAACAGAACTGTGTCAGAGACGCAGGTTTGATTCCAGCTCATGATCCTTTACTGCATGGGTTTCCTGTTTTCCTCTCTATCCTTGGAGGAGGTCTGCACTCTGAGTGCTTTTGTAGTTTTCATTGTGAATAAAGTTGACAGGGTTAGTCTCTCTTTTCTGGACCAGACTGGCTGAGGTATGATGCTTGGGTTAGGGTTACATTACATTAAACAGCAGATTTTCAGCTTGATATTCTGGAAGGCATGAATGCCTTTATTTGATAGTTGAGGCAGGAAAAGAGGGATATAAGAAGCAGCAGCAGTCGATCCACTGACTCCAACTGGAACTGTCGACGTGGTTTTCATCATTACTGCACCACCAGGGCATAAAATGACAGTTTTATGAGAAACTGTTAAAAATGAGCTCTGTATGGGCTCTGTCTGGTTTCATCTTTCTTTCCCGTCTTCTAGTCTGTGATGGTAAACTGAATATATTGAACTGTTGATTGGACAGAATGAGCTATTTCAATGGGTCATTTTGATAACGGTCTGCTGAAGTTTGAAGTTGAAAATTTATGAGCTTGAGCTCATAAAAACTAAAGAAAATTCACAATTTTGCTGCCAAGGCTGCTTGAAAACCTGATCCAGTGTAGTGGGATGTTGTTATTTCACCCACAGGATCATTAGCAGACGAGTGCTGGTAAATCTCTTAGTGTCTGTGCTGTTTTTTTTCTTACAGGTTTGTTTTGACTGTGCTGCTAAAAACCCCAGCTGGGCCAGTATTCCTTACGGTGTGTTCCTGTGCATCGACTGCTCTGGGATCCACCGCTCTCTGGGAGTTCATCTCAGCTTCATCAGGTGTGTTTTACTGAACCTCACCTGTAACTGACAGCAGTTTCTACCTGTGAATGATGGTTAGCTACGGTCATCATGTGTGGCTCTCTGACAGTTTTAAAGTTTAGCCATCTGCTGTTGGGGCAGCAGTTCCACTACCAGGTGCAGTGAATGAGAAGAGAGTCAGAAGGAATGAGCCAAGTGATTTTTGACATGCTGAGAGTTAGTTGTTGCAGAGATTACTTTATGTTGTTACCAACATCTCATAACCCTTTCCTTGCAGATCCACTGAGTTAGACTCCAACTGGAACTGGTTCCAGCTCAGATGTATGCAGGTTGGAGGAAACGCCAACGCGGTAAGTTGGAACCGGACTGGCCAATCGGAGAAAGTTGAGTTTGTTTTGGTTTTTTTTCTTCTTCTTCTTCTTCTGCTGCATTTCAGCTGCATTTGCTCTGTCTTCTTCCTGTCTACAGACGGCCTTCTTCCGCCAGCATGGCTGCTCCACAAACGACACCAATGCCAAGTATAACAGCCGAGCAGCCCAGATGTACAGGGAGAAGATCCGGCAGCAGGCCAACACTGCGTTGTCCAAATATGGCACAGATGTGAGTCAAATGGAATCACATTGTGTAGTTTAACCCTCTGAGCCATCAGCAAGAGCTGGTAATAATATTATTCCCAAACCTCCATGGAAACAGAACAACCACTGTTGGTTTTTCTTTCCGCACAATAATCCTCAGTTAAAATCCTGCAAATCATTAAGAGAACACTTGGTTAGGGTTAGAAAAACCTGTTTATACCATTTTTACTAGTGCCCACATCTGGCAAATGTTGATGAGCCAACATTTACATTTTTACACCCTCTAAACCATGCTGCATTTATTAGATTAAACCAGTAGGTTTTATTTGTCTGGATTCTAGATACGGAATTGTTTACTGTTGAGCAGAGATTTAGAAATAAATCTTCTAGTGCAAGAAATGTGATGCATGAAACGCTTAAAATATCACAATTTTAGGCTTGGATTTAGTTGCCTTTCTTGACAGAAACTCGTTTTTTTTTTTTTTTTTTCAGGGACTTGTTTTTATGGTTTCTGGCTGATCATTAGTGTGTTTTTAATAAGGACTGTATGTCTTGGAAACCTCCCAGGATGTTAGGGTTCAGAGGGTTAAGACATTTTTTATAATGCTGAATTCATCAGACAGTACACGGCTTACTTTGCTAACCCAGCCAGGAGTTGGAGAGACTATTGTCACAAGTCTGAACCAGAGAAGAAACTGAGATTTACTGAACATTCAGTGTGATGTGTGTGAGGCTGAGGAGTCGAAGGAATTATGGGACTGCAAACTTCCTGACAGATAATATTGATTGTTTTATTCTAATTCAAGGATGAGAAGATAAAGATGTGAATTCCTTCAAAATGTATTTACTATAATTAGTAATTACCATCAGGCAGTTATAAAGACTGTAGTAATAATAATTACAAAAATACCCTGAATTGCAGCCTTTGTGCTGGTGATGTTTCAAAATTCTTTAGCTGAAGAAAACCCACAAAAACCTAAAATAAGCTACATTGATCATCAGATCATACATAAATCATCAGACTAGACATTAGACGTGATTAAAGTTTCATTAATGCTCATCTCTCATGTGGGTAAAAACTAACAGAAACGTTGTCCCGAGGATCGCTGATCATTTTTATCAGTACCATGTTAGCAGTTCAGAGTACGCAGGGTGTGTACTAATCACAGTAGTACATCATCAGTCATGATGTCACTGATCACAGGACCAAAGTTAGATCTGCAAACTCTGACCACGAGATCTGTAATAAAAAGTTGTTTTGTTGTTGCAGCTGTGGATCGACTCTTCTGTAGGAGGAACCGCTGCAGCTCCTGAGAAGAAAGAGACAGACTTTTTTGCAGAACATACACAGGTTGCACGGCTATCCATCTGTCTAACTATCCTTAAATAGCCTCACTGATTTGGGGTTTGTGAAGCGTATCTGAATGTGTATGAGAGAAATAATAATACAGAGGTATGTGTTAGGTTTTTGTAGGGTTAGTTTTGTTATGTTGCGTGCAAACATTTTTGGTGAAGATCTCTGTGAGGGATTAACCATATTTTCTGACAACCCACAGAGATTGTATCTAAAATTATAAGATTAGGGTTATGTTTTATTTTTTGAACCGGGTATTTGTTGATTCAACTATTATGCACATTTTTCTTTATCGAATGGTCAGAAATCCCAGGAAATGCCGAGATTTGCCTAGATTTATGCTGGTGGTGACCAAATTCGCACATTTAACCCCGATTATAGTTAAATGTGCCGATCCTTAAACACTGGAATTATTGTGAGTAGAAAGTGTATTGAAAATAAGCTTTAACCTATGAAGCTGTGTAAATAAGTGATTATTAATCATAATCTAATAGTGTCTGAACCTGCATTATTACTGCTGCAGTGTCTTATTAACCAAGTGCTGATTAGAAGGATAACGTCAGTCTGAACATTCTTTGTGTGTATTTTTTTTAAGCCTTAAATAGGGTTAACCCTAACTGAAGTTTTCACTGACTGTAAATATTGAGATGTTGGTTTTGTTTTTCTGTTTTCAGCCTAATAATGACTGGTGCATGGCGCCGATCTCTGACCCAGAGCAGAATGGAGCTGCTGTCAGTCCACAGCTGACGGACTCAACAGTTAAAGGCCAGGAGGACAACCGTGAGTAAGACCGATGGAGAACTTCAGCAGATCTGATTGATGGCTTAGGGTAAGGGTTAGCCGTAGGAGACGTTTGTTCACCCTGAAGGGAGTCCTCTGTGCGACATCTGTCTTAAGTTGGTAAAAAAAAGAAAGTTCACTATCTATTTCCCACCGTCACAAGGGTTGTGAGGCCGTTGTACATGCATGGAGCATGTTTGAAGGAATAAAAACATGCATTGAGTTGCATCATGGGAAATGAACAACATTCAGCCTCACATAAGTCCTGGTTTCTAACCCTGACCTTAAAGCCGTTTTAAAATATCAGTGGAATTAGTTTGGGCTTTAAATGAGTACAACTGGAGATTCTGCTGTGGACATGGTCGGGAATATTCTGTTTTGTAGCTTTCCATATTTTCTCTGTGTTTTTCTGCAGAGCCAGAAGAAGGACCCAGCATCGACGGTCTGAGCACATCGCCCAGAGCCTCCATCGGTCAGTATAGTCATTCATCCTCTGAGAGAAAAGGCACAGTCTTCCTCTGGTTGGTCTCCTGTACATGCAGTGTCAGTAACATCTGACAATAGTTATCGTTTCATTGCAGACATTTTCCTCATAGTTCCAGTCACACAAAGTCGAATAAAATCCTAAAGCACAATGAGATCATTATCAGCGCACACACCTCCTTTTTCATGTTTAATGCTCTGAGGTGCATGTTTAATGCAGGTAGGGCTATTTGTGTTATTAATTAGTCTAAATATTATTTTCTAAATTAACTCTGAATATGGCCGTAAGGTAGATTAGCTTTTTAAAAATGTCAAAGAAACCATCTATAAGAATTGTGGGATTTTAAAGGTTTTGCCAATCCTGGTTGAAGCGCAGTTTAAAAAAACAAAATCAACTAATTTTTTTATTTAAACTGCCCCCTACTAACCCTACTGCAGGCTGTGTTTTATACACACACACACACACACAGCTAGGGTTAGAGTTTTATTGTTATAACGATAAAAAAAGTAATTGCAGCAGAAAGTGTACACAGGTTGTTGAAACTTTTATGAGTTGATGTGCAGAAAAATGTGAAAACCTCAGTTATTTGTTTTATAATTTATTCATCTAAAGTATAAATTTTTTTTTTTTTTTGTACTCGTGGATTCCGGGTTTGTCCGTTTCTGTAAAATATGATCTTTTTTCCCAGATCTATGGTGATATAACTTTGTCTTCGGACGTTTACTTCCTTCCTCTCTACTTCTAGTCGTGTTTTTCTGTGTTTGTAGAGATGCAGGACTAACCCTAGTCCACAGTGAATAAGACTGAAAAGGCCCAAACAGCTTGGGATTGTGAGGGTTTATATTTTGCTGGGATTTTTGTTTCTTCTATTTCTGGGGTTAGTCGGTAAATCTGGTGTGTTTAAGGTGGTGGTGGTAGGATGTGGGTTAAAATGCTAGTCAAATGGTCTGTTTTGTATGTCTACAATTCAGAGACCAAAGCTGACATAAAGGAATTGTGTGAAGCTATTAATGCATGGACGGTTTCTGTTCAGACTAAAGTCCTAAAATAATTCAGTGATGGTTAACATAATTAGTTTTTCTAGTTTACGTGATGCACATCCAGGCAGCAGTGGATGGGCTCATCTAGTTGAGACCTCCAGAAATAGACGTTTTCTTTTTCTGCTACATGACGTCTGACTGGTTTGTCTCGTCCCGTACGTAGAGGACTCCATGCGTTTGTCTTCTCAGGAAGGCTGGACGCCTAAAGGTGATCAGAACGGCTGTGGTTGTTGCTTGATCTGTCTCTGCTCTGAGCACACACCTAGGTGGTAGTTGTGTGTTGTGCTGGTGTGAGTAGCTGCTGTTCCTAACCAGGTAATGCTTGGTAGAAATACTTCACTAAATGAGCTGCGTTGTTGGAAGAAAGCAGCCTTTATGGAGCTGCCTCACACACCTGCAGATAGTCATAGGATGGATGTTTAGCCGCCAACATTTCAGACGCAGAATGTTTCAACAGCTCACTGACGAATGACATGGAAGGTTCTAAAGGTAGATTTCTCCCAGCAAAAGTTTCCCTTCTTTAACCTTCCCACTTTGTTTTTTTTTTCCACCATGCAGCCCGCTCTGACTAACGCTGTGGTTTGGTGTCCTCTGTTTTTAACTTGGCGTCGCCGCAGCAGTAAAACCTCTCAGCGCTGTTTCTCTGCAGCTTTGCCCCGTTGCTTTCCTGAGCTGCTGTGCAGTGTCTGCTGTTTATTGGCTGATACTGGCTCATATCTTTCAGATTTTAACAGATCTCTGCTTGTGTTTCAGAAATGAAGCCTTCCATCATCGGGAAGAAGAAGCCCATGGCTGCCAAGAAAGGAGTGAGTTCTAAAGATCCAAAATTAAAGCTAGAGGATGTTTTAGTTTCTGCTTTGAGTCGTCATAATAATATCCACATCCAGAATGTGTTAACTGGAGCTGCAGTTAAAGGTTGTTTATCGATCCATCCGTTGATTAGTTTCTCCTCTAACGCTCTCTAACCCTAACCTTCAGTTGTCAGAAAAGGTGAAGTACAGAGACGAGGGTTTCTAATAACCATGAGGACGTCCTCAGATAGAGGTCCTGTTTTATCCTCAGTTTACTGTTATAGAGGATGAAAGAAATCAGAAAATATTCCCATTTAGGAATCATACAGTTTAAACTTTATTTACTGAAAGCGACTGAACAATTAGAGATTAAGAATCTGTAACTGGATTTAACATTCGGATCTGCTGTAAACGTGCAAACATTTCAGAGGTTAAACTGTTGGACGGAATGTGCAGAATAAAGTCCTTTCTTATGGTTTCAGGTTCCTATCAGACGTGTAGAAGCTGCTTTTGGACCACAAATGGCTGCTAGACTAGCTCACAAAATCAGATTGTTTTTCTTGAGAGGGACGTGAAAATATCCTACTATAAGTACTTTTAGATCCTAAAAGTTCAGACAGTACGTGATTAAATGACTTTGGGCCGTCCTGTTTGAAGGAGTCAGAGAGCTAATAACTTTATCTCTCTCTGCTCCCATTGCTCCTGCAGCGCTGCAAGTCCTAAACGTGTCATTAATATGTATCTAATATCTACAGAGAGACCTGGAACTCCTCCACTGTCACGATGGAAACACTTGAACTAAGATCAGACAGACGTTTCTCACGTAAACAGTGAAGAAAACTACTAGAATTCTGTAGTACAAGTCTGTGAATGTAACCACACTAACATGCATAACTGAGCTTCCGATGGTGGTAGAACATCGTCACACGGTCTCCTGCTGTTCTTCTGCTTCCCTTCTTCTGCTCTTCACCATTCTAATCTTACTACACTTTTTCCTATCCAACTGTGTCCCGTGCTGCAGCTCGGTGCTAAGAAAGGTCTCGGTGCCCAGAAGGTGAGCAGCAAGAGCTTCTCAGAGGTGGAGAAACAAGCACAAGTGGCGGAGAAGCTGAGAGAGGAGCAGGTGGCTGAGGCTAAGAAACAGGCTGAGGAATCCATGTAAGGAAAATGTTCTGAAGCTCATGAAACCCGACGTTCTCTGTAGAGGTTAGCTACCTACTAGTTACCTCTCCTTTTGTTGCTGCAGAGTGGCCTCGATGCGTTTGGCCTACAAAGAGCTGGAGATTGACAGGAAAATGGAGGAAAAGAAGATTCAGAACCTGGAGGGAAAGAAGAGGGAGCAGGCGGAGAGACTGGGCATGGGCTTCGGCAACAGGAGGTAACATCAGCAGGAGGTCCTGCTGTTAACAGCAGCAAACCAATTTCTACTCAGACCATCAGAGAAACATCAGTCTGGTCTAAATGTCAACGTCTGTTTCAGCGCCGTGTCTCACTCAGTGATGTCAGAGATGCAGGTGATCGAGCAGGAAACGCCTGTAGGAGCCAAGTCCTCCTCTCGCTCCAAACTGGACATGTTCGACGAACCTGGATTCACCTCTGGACCCCCAAAGTACGTAAAGAACCCACCCTTTAAAGTTCCACCGACTTTGCTGCTGCTGTACTTTGAACCGGTTTAATCCTGCTGCAGATACAAGGACAACCCGTTCACAGTGGGAGACGGCTTTGGATCTCGGTGGGACACTGATGGAGGATCTGTCTCCTTCACCACCTCTTGGGCTCTGGAGAAAGAAGACCCTAAAGAGGAGGTCACCATCTCCAGCATTCAGCCAATTGGAGAAAGGTACGTGCACTCTTCCAACCGAACGTCCACATCCTGGGCTGCTCTCACTTCTGATCCTTTCTGTCTAGGCTTCCCAGCAGAAGAAAAGCCGAGGTATCATCTCCAGTCTCTGAATCCAGTGAAGCCAGGCAGAAGTTCGCAAATGCCAAGGCCATCTCCTCAGACATGTTCTTTGGTCGGGAGAGCAGCGCCGAGGTGAGGAACCACCTCAGCTAGGAGTTAGTTGAGTTATCATTAGACTCAGTTACCGTATTTTCACGACTATAAGACGCACATAAACGTCTTAGATTTTCTTCAAATTGTGCGGCGCGCCCTATGGTGCAGTGCGTCCTGTGTGTGTTGTTGTAAGGCGGACGTAGACCAGGTGGTTTTTTCCACGCATCACCATCGCTGTTGATCTGTGACTCTATGCGTGCCCATCTCACAGCCGATGTGAAAAAACAAGTGAAGCAAATGAACTCTGAGCTTGCTGTCATTCCGGGAGGCCTGACAAAGGAACTCCAACCGCTGGACATCGGTGTGAACCGGCCGTTCAAAGTAAGGCTGCGAGCGGCGTGGGAGCGATGGATGACCGATGGAGACCACGGTTTCACTAAGAGTGGAAGGCAGCGCCGGGCGAGTTACGCCACAATTTGCCAATGGATTGTAGATGCTTGGGCTAACGTGTCTGCTGGCACTGTTGTTCGAGCTTTCGCAAAAGCCGGCATCATTTCCGAGGCGCCGCACGGCACGGAAAGTGACTCTGACAGTGAAGAAAGTGAACCTGGCATGTTTGATGGAGGTTTAGCGCAGCTGTTCAATTCAGAAACAGAGGATGAGGACTTCCATGGGTTTGATTGATGACGATTACCGGTAAAAAAAAATGTGAATACCAAACTCAGTTTTGCTCCCGGCTCTATTTTTAAATACGCACACTTGTGTGCTTGTTTGTGTTGTTGTTGTTGTAAGGCCGACGTAGTAGAGGACACCATGAGAACGTTAAAGGGGGAAGTGTGGGGGATTGTATATAAAACCCTCGCCATATAATCAGGTGCGCCTTATGTGTGTGTTAAATACAGTCATGGCACACATAACTGAGACTGCGCCTTTTGGTACAGTGCGCCTTTTGGTCGTGAAAATACGGTAGTTGAACCCTATATCTGGGGGTTAGGGTTACTGGTCTGGGGGAGTGGAGTCTCTCCAGCTGACTGGTCGCATCATTCATTCACTCCATTTTGTTTCTTCTTCTTTTTTCAGTACGATGCAAAGACGAGACTGGAGAGCATGTCTGGCAGCACCTCCATCAGCTCGGCTGACCTGTTTGGAGACGGCAGCGACCATAAAGGTAACCAAACGTTTTTACTTTAGGAGTCAAATGGAGTCGCTGGTTTCTCTTGAACATGTAAATCTGTAAAAATGCCACACTGACATATAATTTATATAATCAACATGGGTCCACTGTTCTTTGAAAACTTTGAACTGCACATTTGTTCAAGACTATTTTGAGCAGCGGATCAATACACAGTTTGTGCTTGAAGGTGGTCAACAGGAGGGAAGTGTCTCTGAAACATGTTTATACACTAACAGGGCTGTTAGACTGAGCTGAAGAAGCCGTCAGGCCCAATAGAAAGGAAAAAATACTTAATTACACGTCAATGTACACAAGTATTGGCAGCAAAATGTAAAGTATGACAGAAAAAGTCCTAGTTTGGTACATGAGTCTGCTTCGTTATCATCCCTGAGTTTATTAATAGAAGCATTAGCAGCATGAGAGTTTTCTATTCAGCGATAGAAGGTAAATCTGAGGAAAGAAGAAAAAAATAAATTCTGACACAGCTCTGTCTTCAGTCTTTCTAGAATTGTATTTTTTTTCTGAAAAATTTGATTATTTTATCAAAATGAAGCCATGTGAGAAGTTTAGAAGGAAGAATCAGAATCTGGTGGAGCTTTGGACTCCTAGAAACCACTGGTTTAAGGAACCGAGTGTTGCATTTTATATTATTGTTTCAGTTTATAAACTGTATCTGTTATCAGATTAGAAGAAAGCAGCAGAAAATGGAAGTCTCACATGAAGAACAGAACCTCAGCATGTATTTAGCTATATACACTGCTCAAAAAAATTAAAGGGACACTTTTTAATCTAAGTATTGCATCAAGTTAGTCAAACGTGGAATACTGATCTGGTCAAGTAAATCAGTGGTTCTCAACCCTGACGAGCTGATCATTGGAATCAGGTGTGTTGGAGCAGGGAAGCATCTAAAATATGCAGGACATGGGGTCCTGAGGAACAGGGTTGAGAACCACTGAAGTAAGTAACAGATGAGGTTTTTTTAGTCAGTTTCAGCTGCTTTGGTGTTCATAAAATTAACAACAGATGCACTAGAGGGGTAACAATGAGACACCCCCCAAAACAGGAATGAGTTTACAGGTGAAGGCCACTGATGTTTTTTCCTTCCTCATGTTTTCTGACTGTTTTTCACTAGTTTTGCATTTGGCTAGGGTCAGAGTCACTTCTGGTAGCATGAGGCGATACCTGGACCCTACAGAGGTTCCACAGACAGTCCAACTCCTCCAGGATGAAACATCAATGTGTGCCATTGCCAGAAGGTTTGCTGTGTCTCCCAGCACATTCTCAAGCGCATGGAGGAGATTCCAGGAGACAGGCAGTTAGTCTGGGAGAGCTGGACAGGACTGTAGAAGGTCCTCAACCCATCAGCAGGACAGGTATCTGCTCCTTTGTGCAAGGAGGACCAGGATGAGCACTGCCAGCACTGGTGGATCCTGCCAGTAGCATATGCTTGTCTCTTTTTTCAACCCCCGCTATCCCCCTCATCATTAGTGGTATTCTGACCACTCCAGCTACACCCACCACGTCCCTTCCTGCCACCCCGAAGCAAACCATCGGCTCCACTATGTGCTGCTCGTGGACTGTCATGGCGCACCGACCCGCTGCCGTTACGCACAGACGCAGCGGCACTTTCTGTCTCAGTGGACAACTGAACATCTTCATCAGAGGGTGAATATTCCTCTTCAGAATATGAGTAAGCCATTACTTGACAAAGTACTTTGTCAGCGTTGACCAGACCTCTCGGTGAGTTTTCTCGCTCTAAAATGTGCCGTCTTGCGCTCTGATACGCTCCGATGACGAGTCTCGTCTCCTCGGTTTTCAAACTCTGTAAACTCCAAAACTTTGAATGAAAACACGCCCACAACTGATGCTCAGATTGAAGTTCCAGATGTCTGCCATCTCCTGGTGTACAGTCCATGAGGCACACGAGGCAGTATATTTGAAGCTATGACTTGTTATGTTCAGCAGTGTTGCTTGTCGCAATATTGCGACTTTGGCGCTTAAAGGGTTAAATTGCAAGTTTTCCGAACCGACTCGTCGCCAATAAAATTAGCGACTAGTCGGTTCAGAAATTAGTTGAAATTGCCATCCCTAGAAGGAACGGATACCATTAGCTGGCACCCACGCTCACCTGAGGACATCCACCCACCTGTCCATTTTGAGTTGCTGCCAAGGAATTTCAGAAAGATGGACCAGCCTGCCACATCAGTTTTTCACTTTGGTTTTGGGGTGTCTTGAATTTAGCCCTCCTGGGGGGTTGATCATTTTCATTTCCATCAAACAATGTGGCACTTTTCATTCCTAACACATTAACCAGTCCATATCAATGAAAATGTCCAGTTTTTTCCCCCCACATTGAAATATGTTTTCAAAATGTTCCTTTTTTTTTTTTGAGCAGTGTGTGTGTATGTATGTATATATATATATATATATATAACTAACCCAAACCTAACCCTATAGCTGAAGCTGCAGATTTAATGTCTATGGGATAAAATCTCCTGTTAGTGGAGCCGCTAGAAGCTCAGACATGTCAGACTAAGAAGTTTGGAAACAAAGCTGTATTTAAGGACATGTATGTGGTTATTAGATGCTGCAGTAACTGTTTTTCTCCTTTAGGAAGGACGGCAGGCTTGGACAGCGTCCTCCCCTCCGGTCCCGACATCGCTCAGTTCAAACAGGGGGTGAAGACGGTGGCGGGAAAGATGGCAGTTCTCGCTAATGGCGTCATGAACACGATCCAGGTGAGACCTTGGAGTTGGATTCTGTTTGGTTCACGTCATGAACGTTGGTTGACTCTGTGTATGTTTATCTCAGGACCGCTATGGCTCCTACTGAGCACCACCAGAGGATGAACCTTCTATCAGGCGATAGAAGGTAGAGCCGACCAGACTGATGTTTGAACCAGAGAGCAAAAAGGATTGCATGGGAAAGACATCGTCCTCCACTTGGAGACACTTTTCCTGGAGGGAGATTCTGTTCTTCATTAGCAGACTCTTGACTTTTATTTTCATAAACCATCAGAGTCAGTTCTAATTTAGTGTCCGCCGTGTTTTTGGTCCGAGGTTTTCAAAAAGAAAAAATTATGTCAGAGTTAATTCTGCTCTGTTTTATTCCTTCTTCATAAATCAAAATGTTCATTTTGCTCCATATTATCTGAAGATTTCATGTTTGTTTTATTGTGATCTTAAATGGAAAGAAAGTGCAGTTTATATTTTTAGCATTATTTGAACAAGAATCCACGACGTTTGACCCACCGCTGCTCACTTTGTTCCGTTTTAATGACTGATTTTGGAGGTTGGTTCTGTTCAGGAGAAACACCAGAGCTTCTCAGATTTCATGGATGGTGTGAAATCCAGAACTGAGCTCAGAATTATTCATAGCAATCTATGCCAAGTTCTAATTTATAGTGAAATTAATTTGAACAATAGGTTTCTTCTGGCTGAAAATGACTTAAAAAGTTAAACAGAAGATGCTGAGATGTTAGTCAGTTTCTGCATTCTAGAATGCTTTAGAACACGGTGGAAATGGATTTCTCACAAACTGAGACCGTTTCTGAATGAATTTGGCAGTTTCAGTAGAAATGGTTCAGATTCATCCTCCACATCTGAAACAGCATCTTCTGTTACTAACCCTGACATTGTTTGACAAACCTCTTGGCCCAATCTAAATTTAGCATGAATGACTTTGGGTGTAGCTCCAGCAAACATAAGACACGGTGAAGGGAAATAAACCCAAACTGAGATAATAAACATCAGACGCCTGATGAAACAATAATCCTGTTCTATGCATCTTAAAATCCATTTCACTTTGATGAATCTCAAGTCTGCCTCCATGAACCTTCAGTTTACATCTACCTGCTCAGTTTCCAACATTATTTTGCTCGTCAGTGTTTTCTGAGTTTCACTGCCATGTACAATGTGAGTAAAAACAACCACCTGATGTGAACACGTGATCAAATCTGACATGGTGTGATGATCCAACTCCCCGTCCCACCCACCACCGTATGTTCTTGGCAGACTTCACATTCAACGAAGCGTGTTGTAGTTTTACTTTGACACATCAGTCGTGTTTTTCCTGGCGTGGCCATGCCTGTGTACGACCCACCCAACCAGAGAGCCTCCAGAAAGAGGATGGAAACTATTTATTTGTAGGCTACAAAAAGAAACTTATTCAGTATGTTAATAAAGGTGGGGGAAAAAATGCTCTTTTTCTGTCTCGAAAGGCTTCTTCCTCAGTTTTCCTGCATGCATGAAATCTGTCTGGTTATCGATCCTGTTAAAATCATGCATCTTAACTGGAGAAACCATGACTAGAAGTACAGAGAACTCTAAATCTCTTCTTTGTGATGAGACAATAAGAAAGGCATAAATTCAGGACAAAAAAAATAAAAACGCTGAAACCAACATGAACAACACAGGTTTCACCAATACTGGAAATTAAACTTCACTTTTACTGCAGTTCATTGAAAACATCCCAGAATTTTCATCCAGAGCCTCTTGGTCACCGCTGAGTTACTCCTGACTTCTCTGCAAGAAACACAAGATTTTCCAGAAAGAGCTTTTCTGGTGGCACCACGAGTCAAACGTGATTCTGTCCGAGTTGGAAAACAATTCTTTTAAATTTGACCCTTGTTTATTAAAGATGACACATTTTAAAGTCAGTGGCAGGTTGGGGGATCCTAAATGATGCCTGCTGGTGGAGATTTATTATTTTAATGTGCTGTCTGACAGAATAAATTTTAAGGACTCTGTGCATTTAGCTACTGAGAAATTACAGTTGTTAAAAAACAGAGACAAAGTTATTCCAGCGTGGTAGCATCGTGCAGAAACACAAGTCCCCAACAACATTTAAGATGATGGTTTCCAGATGGTTTCCAGATCCAAACAGATGGTTTCCTTTCGTCCAACCGCTGCTTAGGGCGAACCCTAAAACAATGTTGTAAAATCCTACGTAGAAATCAGAATAGGAACATACTCGTACAGAAACTGCGTTACATCATTTACAAAACACGTCAGTCTGAGCGGCGTCTTTTCCAATCATTTCATTGAATTATGTTCAGAGTCTGCAGAAAGAACGATTCGATGCTTCACAACATCACAGATCTGAGAGCAGCTTCAGCCCCAGTTGTAGAAGTAGATCTTCTGCCAGGTTGGGAGGTAATCCATCAGAGGACCTGAACAAACAGACAGCATCAGAATTAGTGTAAACTTTATCTGCTATAATACAGAAACGCTTAAACACTTGGAGCGAGGAAGCAGCAGAACTTACGCGCCACCAGTCCGACTCCTGGAATATGATCAGCCAGAAGTCTGAGCAGGAAGACGATCTTTTCCCTGCAAGTGCAGCAGAACAGAAAACACCACAAAGTACCATTTACAGTCAGTTGTTCATCATTAAAACCTCTTTCTTTGAGGAGTTCACACATTAGCTGATGCTTTTAAACATCATGGCTCAGTGGGTAGAGTGGCCGTCTTGCAACCGAAGGGTTGCCGGTTCGATCCTCGCCCCGTCGTGTTCGAGGTGTCCCTGAGCAAGACACCTAACCCCGAATTGCTCCTGGTGGGTTGTGGTTAGCGCCTTGCATGGCAGCTTCCGCCATCAGTGTGTGAATGTGTGTGTGAATGGGTGAATGTGATGTATCATGTAAAGTGCTTTGGGTACCTTGCAGGTATAGTAAAGCGCTCTATAAATACAGACCATTTACCATCATCCTAAATAATTTCCTCCAGGATGAATAAAGATCTGAACTACGTCTGTCGGGTTCAGGTGGTGGTTTTGTGTAGTCAGTTCTGTCAGGTGTTTTCTGGTCTAACTGGTCATTGTGTCTGTGTGGTTGTTCTCTGTCTTTTAAATCACATTTTTCTCATGGTCGCTTTGTGTCTCTGCGGCCATGTTATGTCTTTCTGGAGTTGTTTTACGTTGCTCCCTTGTCCATTTTATGTCTTTCTGTTGTCTTCCCTCCCTCTTTATCTCTCATCCTATCTTAGGTGTTTACGTCCCCCCGAATTACTGTGTCTGTGTCCTTGTGCTCATTTTCGTCGTTTATTTCTTTTTTTTTTTGCCTGCTGATACCTACTCAGAGTATTTGTCGTAGAAAGGCGATCTGAGGAGGTAGTACAGCAGCAGGAAGCTTCTCCTTCTCATCTCGGCTCGCTCCCATCCATTTTGAAATTTGGCGTCGCTGAGCACAGCAAAGCTAAAGAAAAGAAAAACCTCAAATTAATGGTGTTGGTTACTGGTACCCTAAGCAGACAGACACACAGCACACACTAACCCTAACACACACACCAGAAAGTGTGAGCTCATAAATGATGAACACTAAAAGTCTGACAGGTTTTATTGGTTTCTTTCCATCAGACAGTGGGATGTCTCAGTGGTGGAACTCATTAAACCCTCACAGAAAACAAACGACTTTGACTAGATTTAATCAAGTTCTTCTTTGTAGTCGCTGATCTACTTAGAAATCAGGTTCATGTAATAAGATTTAAAAGATACTTTTAAACACTTTGTGACAACATGAACCTGTTTCAGTCAGAAACTCCGAGAACGAGAAAAACTTTGTTATTGATGGTAGATTGATCAGAAAATGGCAAATGTATTGAATCTAATTCTAACCAGGCTGGAAGTGAATTCCTAACTCTGTTTTATTCTGAAAGTCAAACCTAAACAGCACCTCGCACAATCTCATCCAGAAATTTAAAAAAATCATGGAGGAAAAAAATCCAAAAATCCATCCTCACAGCTGAACGTTCTCCAAAAGCAGACCCTGAAATCGTGAAACAGTCCAAGAATTCATCTTTATATCCAACGGTAAAACAATGCTAACAGATCAGGTGTTATCAGGTGTTATGTAGTGCTGCCAGCTTAGTTTAATATTTCAGAATCTGATAATGAAGAGGAACTTAAAGTTGTTCACCTGGAGAGTTCGAGGATTCCTGAGACGAGCCACGGCTTCCAGGACTGTTTTCCACAGAGTCCGAGGCAGAGAACTGGAGGGACTAAATGAAGGAAAACAAACCAATCATCTCCTCTGCGACAAACTAGACTAAAATCATCAAATACAACCAGCTTCAACACACTGACTTTCGTCCCTTTTTAATAATTCTGGATGAGGTTTAGTTTCTGGATAGAGGTTAGGGTTAGAAAAAAAAAAGAGCATCTTAAAGTTCAGCAAACAGGAAGTCTGTCAGCAGTACGCCATCTAGAGGTCAGTTCTGTTAACGCAGGAAAACGTTGCAGTCCTCAGTCAGGGCAGAGCCCAGACTATTTATCATTTATCATACAGTCAGTGGAGTAGGGTCAGACCTCCTTCTCCTTATCAGACTTTAAATGTCATCGTTACTCACAGGTTTAAAAAATGTTTTATTAAAACAGTAATAACACATTTGATGACCCTGTCAGAAGCATCGTCACATTTTCATCTTTCTGACAGTCCTTAACAAATCTGTCAGCAAAAATAACCAATAAGTAAAAATACATGTAAAAAATATAAACTGTCTTCACCAGATCCTGTAAAAATATGAAAACTGCCTTTCAAGTGAAAAGTCAGGACTGAAAATACAACAGAAAACAAAAACAGTGAACAGAGCAGAGTAGCAGGGTGTTGGACAAACATTCAGAAAGGTGAAACAGAATAAAGTATTTAAATGTCTGTAGTGTGCAGAGTCGTCCTTTTTCAGGACCGTTAACATGTCAATTCTAGGATTAAAGAGAAAACATAGAGAGAGATCTAACTGCTGCTGCTACCTCACCAGTATTTCCAAACGTTAAGTCTTTTGATAGATCTATCTACGGCGGCGGCTGCTGAAGGATACGGTGCACGAGCGGCCGTCCGATGTAAATGGACTCAGCGATCGTCTCCTGAAGGCCCAGAGGAGTCGGTTTGCTGCTGAGTTTCTCCTTCCAGCTGCTCCTCGTCTTCTTCTGAGCTCCAAACAGCCGGGTCTGGAGGGACGGAGCTGGAGGAGGAAATAAAGTGGAGGTTTAGAAGGTCTGCAGGTTTTAGGCTTTTTTCATGTGGCTGCAGATTAAATTCTTATAAAGAATCAGCTGCTGCTATTTAACCTGACGTGGCGTCGCTTTTCTCTGTTAGCATCGCTCTTTATAGTTTCTTTATATTTAAATAGCTTCAGCTGTTTTTTTTGGTAAATAAACCAACAGACAGCTGCTAATTAACAGCAGCTATCCTAGTTTTAGGGTTAGACGACGTTAGAGGACACTTTCTGTCTCAGTTCTGTTAGATTTAAACTCTGGGTTCTTTATTCAAACAAGCAGTAAATGGAAAGTTAGGATTATTTACTACTTATTAGGAGTTTAACCTTCACAAACTGAAGTAATGTATTTGAACACACTCCAAATAAATATTAATATTAGAGACAAACTGTTAACTTATGGATAATAAAATACTTTATTTTCCCTAATTTTTAATGAATTATTGATAGTTTACACTTCTTTCAATGCATTTTAAGGTATTTAAAGAAAAATTCTTCTTCAAACTAAAAATGACGTTTATTTTCAGATTCTTATTTTCTCTGCCACTCAGTGTTTGGAGTTCATTTATTAAGGCAGACAGACAGAAGAACCGTGGAGCTAAAACACTTTAATATTTATTTATTGAAAGTCTGAACCATGTCATTAGAAATTATTTTTAGTGTTTCATGAGTTTATTCGCAAAAGATGTAAAAGTTTCTGTGGGACTTAAATTAGCTTCAGCAGAAATCAGGGAATCCCAAAGTTACCGTAATAGATCTTGTCTCTGTAGTTTATAGTCAGAAACCGACTAAAAGCTCGTTAATCTGAGACTAACGAGGTTTAAAATAATTAATTTATTTAACAGCTGTTCAAACCCACAGTCCAGCAGTTTTATGTTGCTTAGCCAAACTTTTCTAGTTTTGATTATTTCTCTTTTTCGTGCATTTGGAATCATCTAAAGTTGGACTGGGATGTGGAGAAATGTTCCTCTTTCTCTGACAGACCAGTTTTAAAGGCTTTTGGTGCCTGTGGTGCCTTTGTGTTCATTTTATTTGAGAGATTAATCCTGTTGTTATCCTAATTATCTTGTGCTTCTAGTATTTTATTCTTATTTTTAGTTTTTCTCCGGTTTCCTACTATTTTCAGACTACTGTCTGATGACATCTACAGGATTTGGGTAAACACAGGTTGTTTATTTTAAACGTGTGCATAAATAAAGTTGATTTGAATCTTTAAATGTGTAGAAATAACTTCAGAGTAAATGGAGAGAAGCAGCAGATTGTTCTGACATGAAGGATCCTGATATCTGACTAATCTGTTCCTCAGGTGTTCTTATAAAGCCAGATGTCAGCCAGCATCACGACGGTTTTCTTACTTAACGCCGTCACAAACCTCAGAGGATCTCGTATTTCAGGACGTTTGAAGTCTTACCGCTGCCCAGAGGCCGAATGACTCGTCCTGACCTCTGGCCCACAAAGTAGAGATCCTCCTGCTGCTCCATGCCGGCTTCATCTGTGGAGAAAAAACATCTCATTCAGATATTCTACCTCTATGGGGCATCTTTAAAACATTTCTTTCAGATATTCTACCTCTATGGAGCATCTTCTAAAGAGCAGGAAGTGTTTGTTTGGGCTGAAGCAGCCTTAACCCTGACCCTAATGTGTTGCTTTGGGTGGTAAATAATGATAATAAATAATAATTCATTAAATAATAATTCATTAACATTCACTCCCTGGAAGTCTGATCAGCACTGAGTAAAAACCAGGAGTCTAGAACTTATCTGACTGAATTTATCCACTGATCCATTATTTCTTAACATCTGATAAACAAAATATCTGATGAGAAAATGAAACCCAACTAACCACACAGCTGTAAAAGTTTAATTGCTCTTTTTATTTATATTTTCCATAACTTTGGTGCTGCTGGTTTTCCTTTGGATAAAACCTGAAAGTCCACTCTGGAAGAAAAACCCTGACTGGAGTTGTGATGAGAAAGGAGGTTGATGAGAGAGAACCAAAACTGAAACCAGAACAAGAATCAGTAAACAGATCCTCAAACGCTTCCAAAGGTCAGTTCTTCTTCATTCTCCTGCAGCTTTAATTAATAGTTAACAGTCTCTGTCACACTCAGACCAACTGTTTGGAGAAATCCCTTCTTTCTAACATGTAGAATCAGTCTGAAGTGGAGCGTTGAACTCTTCAGCAGCTCTGAGTTCTGAAGCCTGAATGCTAACTGCTAATATTAGCACAATAATCAAAAAACAAAAGAAAACAAAATGAAAAGCAGCTCTTCTCCATTAAAGTTGAACATTTTAGACTGTTCTGTGCACAGAAAGCTGGCAGCAGAAAACAGACCTCCACAGTCTGCTCCTCGGTCCAGAGGGACGATGGGAGGGGAAGTCTGGACGCCAGATTTATACCACAGAAGAAGAATGAGGCGAAACACTGCCCTGGAACAGCAGACAGGGAATCTTATTATTATTAATCAGCATTGATATTACGGTATTAATAATATTAATAATATAAAATTATTATTAATATTACGGTACTACAAGAAGCAACAGACGTAAACACATAAATGGTATTTGTGTTAACGCCATTAGAAACACATTATTATTAACACGTCTATTAGAAACTATTTACTGTAAATTAAAGACGTTCATAGGATCCAGCCCCCCCGCGACCCTAATGAGGATAAAGCGGTGTATAGAATGGATGAATGGATAAAGACATTCAACATGTGAAGGTTTCATTAAATACTGAAACCAGAAACAAATCAAACAAGAAAAGTCTGATCCAACCATGAAATAAGATCTAAAACCCTCATTTTAAAACGGATTAGTCACTGCCACAGGAAAATAAACACTACTGTTTAACTACTTCTTTATGGTGAAGGGAGGAAGGAAGGAAGGAAGGAAGGAAGGAAGGAAGGAAGGAAGGAAGGAAGGAAGGAAGGAAGGAAGGAAGGAAGAAATGAAGGAAGGAAGGGAGGAAGGGAGGAAGGAAGGAAGGGAGGAAGGGAGGAAGGAAGGAAGGAAGGAAGGAAGGAAGGAAGGGAGGAAGGAAGGGAGGAAGGAAGGAAGAAATGAAGGAAGGAAGGAAGGAAGGAAGGAAGGAAGGAAGGAAGGAAGGAAGGGAGGGAGGAAGGAAGGAAGGAAGGAAGGAAGGAAGGAAGGAAGGAAGGAAGGAAGGAAGGAAGGGAGGAAGGAAGGAAGGAAGGAAGGAAGGAAGAAATGAAGGAAGGAAGGAAGGAAGGAAGGGAGGAAGGAAGGAAGGAAGGGAGGAAGGAAGGAAGGAAGGAAGGAAGGAAAGGCATACTTGAATATCTGGATGAGTCCGATCACCAGCCAGCGGCCGACTTCCCCCCACAGCTTACAGGCTCCCATCTCCAGGAAAACCTCCACGTACTCCAGGACAGAAAGCCACGTCAGCAGCCTCTGCTGGGACACAGACTGAGCACAACAGGGTTAGGATATAAGGACAACAGAGAACACAACAGGACAACAGAGAACACAACAGGACAACAGAGAACACAACAGGACAACAGAGAACACAACAGGACAACAGAGAACACACTGCAGAGAACTAAATGCTGCAAAGGAAACAGTAATTGTCTCTAAATCGATATCTATCTATATCTTAGTTGATGCACTGCAGAGTTCTAACCACAATGTTGGCATTAGTGAGGCTTAGTTCTATCATTTATAATACTGGCGTTTTGCATGATTTCTGGAGGCTTTAATCCCTGATGTGCTGCTGGTTCAGGTGTAGTCATGCTTTAAGTCAGTGTTTGCTGGTGTTGTGTTGCTTTTTGTTGGAAGGATCTTCGGCCCAGAGATGGCTGTCTGAGATGTTCAGAGCTCATCTATGTAGTCTCCACTTGTCTGAACAGTTTATCTTGTTCATGTTGTTGGGATCTTACGGATTTTTTGAATTTGTTGTCCCTAATGTCTAATCTGAAATCCTTTAGGTTTAGTCTCTTATTGATGTCCTGTGCTGCTTAATGACTGTTTGGATTTTAGGTCCTCATCTGGATGATGTCTTCATGTTGGCAAACAATTCATTTTTATTTAGATTTAAGCCAAACTACTGGAACAGGGCTCCAAGTTCTCTGACAAATAGAAGAATAATTAGGATGTCTCAGACTTGTGCAGTTACACTCCTTCACTACAAAAATGCTTTTATAGTGATAACAGTGTTCTGTTGGCTTTCTGTTATCTATTAAATGAAGAACATTTCTATCAACCTTCAGTCTGACAGAAAGCTTCAATAAATCAGGAAAACTAAAATCTCATCTTCTAAACACAGCAACCATCAGTGTTTGTGTCAAAGGGTTTCATTTAGCAGAAATTCAAGAGGCTGAGTTAAAAGAACAGATTTTATTAATAACAGGGTTATATCCATATTATATTATTAACAGGGTTATATATATTATAGAGCAGCAGAACTCACCACAGGGAGGGAACATCTCAGTCCTTTACGCAGGATGCTGTCATTAAACAGCACCAGGAGGTTGGAGGCAGAATACACTGAAAAACACACAGTATCAGAGTATTTTAACACTACTTATACTACTACTACTACTTATACTGTACATTTGTAAATCCTGATGTGGAAACAAGGACAGAAGACAACAGAGCTGCTGGTTGTCGGTATGAGAACTGAAACTCACAACATTCATTAGTTTGTTCATCGATAATTTATAAAGATTTTTAGAGTCTCAAATACAAAAGTATTTAATGTTCAATGAGCAACACTCACATCTGAGAATCTGGGCCTACATTTAGTAAATACATTATTAATTCATAATGAAAATAATTGATTAATATCTGTCGTTTGACTAATTAATAGTTTCAGGTAAACTCCACACTATCACTACTTCAGATCAATAACTAATGTTTGAGTGTGTCGTTACATCATTCCAATCACATTAGTCCTGGAACAACTGAAACTAACTAAAAAAAAGTGAAACATACAGACCATTATTTCCAAAAGCTCAAGTTAACTGAAAAAAACTGCTTTGTTTTGTCTGAACACTGAAAAAGATTCGAACCCTGGATGGTTCCAATCATAAAAAAAACAGAAAACCAGCAGATATTCTCATTTAAAAGCTTTTAATGCAGATTTTTTAGTTTAAAATGACATAAAAAGGAGTCTTCACTTACCGAGCTCAGATAGCTCATGGGAATCTGCAAATCGTCCTGCAAAATAAAGTCACAACATGTGGTTATTATGGGCTGTCAACGTTAGAGCAATTCAATGTAGCAGAAGGGACTGAAGGTAAAATACACAACATGAGTGAGAACAGTCCTGAGTTAAAGTATTTAAACCTAAAATGATTCTGGATTGTACCACATCTCAATAACTGGACTGTTTCTAAGCTGAACAGTTGAGTTTTATTTTTAGTATTTCTTCTTTCAAACAATCAAAAACAAACACTTTATAAAGACAATAATAAATGCAGGCTCCAAAATCAGAAAGTTGATGCAACAAAAGCAAACACACCAGAGAGGAACCCTGGAATCATTGAATTAACCGAGTATAACTGATTTCTGATCAGTCTGACTGCATAAAGACAGACAGAAAATGAGCTGGGAACATCAGAATTGTCTGCATGTCTCCATCAAAGATCCTCACGGAGAAAAAACTTCCACAAGAGCTGAATATTCTGATCAGGAACCAACTAAAGACGAGTGAAACTCACAGCAGCAGTAAGCAGGAGGTCGAGAACATCCCATAATACCACTAATCTGAGCTGCCGTAGATTCTATAATGACACTACGGACAATGTACTACTTTCACAATCCAGCTCTGAAAAACATCTGAAGACGGGGTTAATCTCTGATCAGATGAAGATGAACTAGTTTATGCTCAGATGGAGTCCAGGAACCGACGATGATGATAACAATAATAACAATAATTATTATTATTATTACTGATGACTACCACAGTGAAGAACAGGAGATGATTTGGGGCTGATGAGTGCAAAACAATGTTGAGGAGACCAGAATGAATTCCTGCGGATTCTAAAACAGCAGCTGATAGGATGAATTCCAGAAGATCCGCAGAACGGAAATATTCCAACAAAAAGGGAGAACTATGACCTGGACAGGTATGTCACCTGAGAGCTGAAAACCTTCGGGGCATTTTAAAGAGAAATATAGAGCTCCTAAGGGCCCCTCAGAGATAAAGTTTTTCTGATTCTAACAGTAACACAACCCTCCAGCAAAACACAGCTGACAAAACGTCTCTGAAGTTTAGGTGGAAAAAAACAAGAAATGTGCTCAACTCTAGAATCCTCCAAGCTGAGGACTATCACTATTATCATTATTATTATTGTTATTATTATTATTATGATTACTACATCCGTCATTAAAAGTAAGGCAGACATGCAACGCATTGAAAACATTTAAAAAACTAAATGTGAGTAATAAAAGTCTTAAGTTTTGTTGCATTTTGCTGTGGTTTATTACAATAAATCTAAACTGTTAGTTGTTAATTTGACAGTGCAGAAGTAATTACTGTAAGGTTATACCATCCTAATCATATAAGTGATATTAAAATTTTATATTATTAAACATGAAACTTATCTCTGATCTAAAACAACAAGCAGTTCAGCTGCAGCAGTTAGAACTGAAATGAGCTTTGATTGATTTTTAACGTTTTACTGGGTTAGGGACGGACTTACCTGCCACCGAGTAGGACAGGGTCCTCACTGTGGTCTCCACATGTGCTGTAGGGTTAGGAGTTATTGTTACGGGAAGAGTTAGGATTCCTTACCTGCAACCAGGTAGGACAGGGTCCTCACCGTGTTCTCCAGATGTGCAGCAGCAGTTGGATTCTTCTTCACATATTCCGTGTATCGCTGATAAACTCCATTTATTCTGTCCAGGTACTCTTTAATGTGAGACATTTCAGCTTCTGCTCGCACATAAACTCTTCATTTATCCTCTGTGCGCCAAATAAATCCGCTATTAGGAGGAATTACTTTCTTTACAACTCACTAATTGCTGTTTGAAACTTCCGCTTGGTTGAACCGACGGTCATTTGCGTCCCCCGACTCTCAGAGCTGCAACACTTTGGTTCCGCCTGTAAGCATTAAATCCCGGGTTCTTCTTCCGGACACGTTATTGTTGCATCAGCATCCACCATCCAGACCTGAGGCCATGTCGACCCCAGCAGAGCCAGGTACACCTAATAATGTTTGTTTTCTATCATGCAGGCTCCTCTGGTGGAAACCCGAAAAGCAGCTGAGACTAGAAGCGTTTTTAGGAGCTGTCAGAGCCAACAGGCTAACGGTAGCTTCATTAGCTAAATGGTGGTAACCCTGCAGCTGCTAACCCTAATAACCGGCTATTTAATGTAACCCTAACGTGACAGTAAAACCATTTTAAAAATATTAATTAAGCTGTTTAAACTAGAGCTGTCAGAGCTAACAGGCTAACGGTAGCTATTTTAGCTTCTGAGCTAACCTGTCAGTAAAAAAAAAAAAAAAACATTTAAAAACTATCAGTTAAACTATTTAAACTAAAGCCGCTAACCTGTCAATGAATCCATTTAAAAACCATTAATTAAACTAATTACGAGCGTAATGTGTCGGAAAAGACACTCAGGTCAACAAATAAGATCCAGCAGCTTCTCCTTTCATTCCTGCACATTTATTCAGAAAGCAGCCTTTTGAAACTAAATTTAAAATGTTATAATTGCTAGTAAAGTGTTATAATTATTAGTAGATTGTTTAATGTGTTATAATTATTAGTAAAGTATTATAATTGTTATTAGTAAACTGTTGATTGTGCAGCAGAAACTCCTGTTTGATTAAAATTCAGCTCGTGTCTCTTCTGTAACACCATGAAAGAATTAAATATATGATAATATTAAATATAATAGGTAGCCTTAAATGCAGACATGTATTTATATTTATTCATATTTCTTCCGTTTCTCTAGATTGTATTAACTGTAATATTAAAATTACTCGGGTAAATTTATATGTTAAATAATACTGAAGGTCCTAAACCTGATGTCTGTAGCTGCTATTAGATACATTTCTGCTCTTACCTCTCTTCTGGAAATGACTTTGGTTTAACAGCTATTGTTTTAAATGAAACCATGGAGAGTTTTCTTCATCCCTTTATAACGGTTTCTTTCACATCTGGAAAGATGTTAATTAATTAATTTACTGTATTCACATCCAGGGAACATAAAAAATCAATGCAATCCTTTGGAGGAGAAGTTGGATTTTGTTAAACTTATTTAATTTTTTAATAGTTTTTTACTTTCGGTTTTGCTGAATTGTTGCTTCAGCCAATGATCCGTTTGCTTTATTTAACATTTTGAAAACAACTATATGTAGACATTAATAAATCCTTAGCTTATATAGATTAGACATAAATTACACAAAATAGAATGGACAACATAAAATATATATGTGGAAAAAACACCAATTATATATGTGTTATTTTACTGAATTTGTTTGTATTATAGATGAAGATTCTTCTTTAGTTTAAAAATATAAAGATGAATTTAAACAGCTTTTCAGATTCCAACTGTGATAATATTTCTGCTGAATTAATATTTCATTGGTGGATAATGCATTTTATGGAATTAATGAAACCCTGCTATTAACTACAACTGTGTTTATAATTTTAATTTGCTTGTAAAATAAAAACCGTTGATTTTATTTCATCGCTGAAGATCAGGAGGTAAAAGTGGTTTCTTTTCTTTTTTTTACCTCCATCTCTTCCTGCTGCTGTTTATCTCCTTTAAGGCTTTATTTTTAGTTCGACAAACTTTCTTTCACTTTTAGTCTGAGGATGGAGAATCTCATCAGTTTCTGTCTGACTCTTTGTGTTTCTGGAAATTTAATTTAGTCCATTTCAGTTTCACTCTTAGTGGTCCTCTGGTCTGTTAATCAAAGTCTGCTTTATTGTCGGTTCTGCTACATGCGTACACATACAGACAACTGAAATTGCATTTCTGTCTAACCCTACAACGTGAAGTACTGTCAACATAAGAGAAAACAAAAGACAACAACATCCTAATCTACAAAAGGCATAAAAGACAATAGAGTTCATTAATGAATTAATGGAGAGGCTTTTCTGTCTGCATGGAGAGAAAAATCATCCTTTGTTGCTTGTTCTTAACATTTCAGAACTTTATACATTTGTTCACTTTCTGCTTTGAATTTTAGTTTTTTGTCCGTGTTTCATGTCACATTTTAGTCTTTTTTTCTTTTTTTTTTACTTGTCTGTGTGTCTCTGATGTTTGCATCTAACCAGAGGTCGTTTTTCCACAATCTATTTAACCCGAGTTATTCAGGAACACCAACAGGACAACAACCAGAAGGATTACACTTTTATGTCGCATAATCTGAAGGATTTCTGTTCGGTTTTAACCCTCTAAACCCCATAATCTTTTCACATTTTTACTCAGTATGGGTTAATTTTTGACTGGAATATAAAATCATGGAAACAGAACAACCATGGAGAGAATTCAGAAATGTCTTATAAGAGTATAAATCATAAAAAAATGAGAACTAAAAGTTACATTTCTCTGATTATTTATTTTACTACAAATATAAAATCAGGATTTAACTTGTACAACACTTTTATCTAAGCACATGCAAGTGTTTCTAGGAATTAAAACAGTGACTGAATATTGGTATTTAACTATCTATATTTCTATATTCAGTGCTTTTTATCTGCATAACTCTGTAGAGACGTTCCACCATGCTGAATGGATCTTCAGCACGTTTCTGAGCGTTTATTCTATGGAACAGGCGTTTCTGGTTCTGAGTTTCTGTCATCTCTCTGCAGTTCATCTGAAAGCTGTCAGAGTTTTAATCAGCTGATTGTTGGTCGGGGCGGAGTTCTGATGAGGAAGATTTAAACTTTACAGGATCCAGTACGAACACTGAACTTTGTGGAAAACCTTTGAACGAGTAGAAAAAGCAAGTTTTGATAATTTATTACAGTTTTAATCTTCGTCTTTGTTCTTTTTCCCAACAGACCAGTCTGCTCCATATGAGGAGCTCCAGGACTGGACTGTCTGACTCTCTTTTCTGTTGTTAAAGTCTGTAGCTCTGGAAACGCTGTGATTTTGGTGATTTTTCTAAAAGATAGCAGCTTTATAAACCCACCGCCGGGTTCTGGGGTTCAGAGGGTTCAGAGGGTTCCTGTGATTTCTGTTGTAGATGATGAGATGTTTAGATGTGAGAAAGTTTACTGACTTTCAGTTCCTGGCTGTGAGCATGTCGCCCTCCTTTCATCCCTCCGTCTAGCCGACTGCTACTGTTGTTGTTTTCTGCAGCTGTTGTTGTTTTCTGCGGCTGTTGTTGTTTTCTGCTGTTGTTGGTGTTTTCTGCGGCTGTTGGTGTTTTCTGCTGTTGTTGGTGTTTCTGCGGCTGTTGGTGTTTTCTGCGACTGTTGGTGTTTTCTGCGACTGTTGGTGTTTTCTGCTACTGTTGTTTTCTGCGGCTGTTGTTGTTTCTGCTACTGTTGGTGTTTTCTGCGGCTGTTGTTGTTTCTGCTGTTGTTGGTGTTTTCTGCGACTGTTGGTGTTTTCTGCGACTGTTGGTGTTTTCTGCGGCTGTTGTTGTTTCTGCTGTTGTTGGTGTTTTCTGCGGCTGTTGGTGTTTTCTGCTGTTGTTGGTGTTTTCTTGCTCCGCTGTTGGTGTTTCTGCGGCTGTTGTTGTTTTCTGCTGTTGTTGGTGTTTTCTGCGGCTGTTGGTGTTTCTGCGACTGTTGGTGTTTTCTGCTACTGTTGTTGTTTTCTGCGGCTGTTGTTGTTTCTGCTACTGTTATTGTTTTCTGCTACTGTTATTGTTTTCTGCTGTTGTTGGTGTTTTCTGCGGCTGTTGTTGTTTTCTGCGGCTGTTGTTGTTTTCTGCGGTTGTTGGTGTTTTCTGCAGCTGTTGTTGGTGTTTTCTGTGGCTCTTGTTGGTGTTTTCTGCGACTGTTGGTGTTTTCTGCGACTGTTGGTGTTTTCTGCGGCTGTTGTTGTTTTCTGCGGCTGTTGGTGTTTTCTGTGGCTCTTGTTGGTGTTTTCTGCGGCTCTTGTTGGTGTTTTCTGTGACTGTTGGTGTTTTCTGCTACTGTTGTTGTTTTCTGCGGCTGTTGTTGCTGTTTTCTGCGGCTGTTGTTGGTGTTTTCTGCGGTTGTTTTCTGCGGCTGTTGTTGTTGTTCTCTGCTGTTGGTGTTTTCTGCGGCTGTTGGTGTTTTCTGCGGCTGTTGGTGTTGTTTTCTGCTGTTGTTGGTGTTTTCTGCGGCTGTTGTTTTCTGCTACTGTTGTTGTTGTTTTCTGCAGCTGTTGTTGTTTTCTGCGGCTGTTGTTGTTTTCTGCTACTGTTGTTGTTTTCTGCTGTTGTTGGTGTTTTCTGCGGCTGTTGTTGTTTTCTGCGGTTGTTGTTGTTTTCTGCGGCTGTTGTTGGTGTTTTCTGTGGCTCTTGTTGGTGTTTTCTGCGACTGTTGTTGTTTTCTGCGGCTGTTGTTGTTTTCTGCGGCTGTTGGTGTTTTCTGTGGCTCTTGTTGGTGTTTTCTGCGGCTCTTGTTGGTGTTTTCTGCGACTGTTGGTGTTTTCTGCGACTGTTGGTGTTTTCTGCTACTGTTGTTGTTTTCTGCGGCTGTTGTTGTTTTCTGCGGCTGTTGGTGTTTTCTGTGGCTCTTGTTGGTGTTTTCTGTGGCTCTTGTTGGTGTTTTCTGCAGCTCTTGTTGGTGTTTTCTGCGACTGTTGGTGTTTTCTGCTACTGTTGTTGTTTTCTGCGGCTGTTGTTGGTGTTTTCTGCGGCTGTTGTTGGTGTTTTCTGTGGTTGTTTTCTGCGGCTGTTGTTGTTGTTCTCTGCTGTTGGTGTTTTCTGCGGCTGTTGTGTTTTCTGCGGTTGTTGTTGTTTCTGCGGCTGTTGTTGGTGTTTTCTGTGGCTCTTGTTGGTGTTTTCTGCTACTGTTGTTGTTTTCTGCGGCTGTTGTTGTTTTCTGCGGCTGTTGTTGTTTTCTGCTGTTGTTGGTGTTTTCTGCGGCTCTTGTTGGTGTTTTCTGCGACTGTTGGTGTTTCTGCTACTGTTGTTGTTTTCTGCGGCTGTTGTTGTTTCTGCGGCTGTTGGTGTTTTCTGTGGCTCTTGTTGGTGTTTTCTGTGGCTCTTGTTGGTGTTTTCTGCGGCTCTTGTTGGTGTTTTCTGCGACTGTTGGTGTTTTCTGCGGCTGTTGTTGGTGTTTTCTGCGGCTGTTGTTGGTGTTTTCTGCGGCTGTTGTTGGTGTTCTCTGCTGTTGGTGTTCTCTGCTGTTGGTGTTTTCTGCGGCTGTTGGTGTTTTCTGCGGCTGTTGTTGTTTCTGCGGCTGTTGTTGGTGTTTTCTGCGGCTGTTGTTGGTGTTTTCTGCGGTTGTTTTCTGCGGCTGTTGTTGTTGTTTTCTGCGGCTGTTGTTGGTGTTTTCTGCGGCTGTTGTTGGTGTTCTCTGCTGTTGGTGTTTTCTGCGGCTGTTGGTGTTTTCTGCGGCTGTTGTTGTTTTCTGCGGCTGTTGTTGTTGTTTTCTGCGGCTGTTGTTGGTGTTTTCTGTGGTTGTTTTCTGCGGCTGTTGTTGTTGTTCTCTGCTGTTGGTGTTCTCTGCTGTTGGTGTTTTCTGCGGCTGTTGGTGTTTTCTGCGGCTGTTGTTGTTGTTTTCTGCGGCTGTTGTTGTTGTTTTCTGCGGCTGTTGTTGGTGTTTCTGCGGTTGTTTTCTGCGGCTGTTGTTGTTGTTTTCTGCGGCTGTTGTTGGTGTTTCTGCGGCTGTTGTTGGTGTTCTCTGCTGTTGGTGTTTTCTGCGGCTGTTGGTGTTTTCTGCGGCTGTTGTTGTTTTCTGCGGCTGTTGTTGGTGTTTTCTGCGGCTGTTGTTGGTGTTTTCTGTGGTTGTTTTCTGCGGCTGTTGTTGTTGTTCTCTGCTGTTGGTGTTTTCTGCGGCTGTTGGTGTTTTCTGCGGCTGTTGTTGTTTTCTGCGGCTGTTGTTGTTGTTTTCTGCGGCTGTTGTTGGTGTTTTCTGCGGTTGTTTTCTGCGGCTGTTGTTGTTGTTCTCTGCTGTTGGTGTTTTCTGCGGCTGTTGGTGTTGTTTTCTGCTGTTGTTGGTGTTTTCTGCGGCTGTTGTTTTCTGCAGCTGTTGTTGTTTTCTGCTACTGTTGTTGGTTGTTTTCTGCTACTGTTGTTCTTTTGTGCGGCTGTTGTTTTGTGCGGCTGTTGTTGTTTTCTGTTGTTGGTGTTTCTGCTGTTGGTGGTGTTTTCTGCGGCTGTTGGTGTTTTCTGCTGTTGGTGTTTTCTGCTGTGGTTGGTGTTTTCTGTTGTTGGTGTTTTCTGCGGCTGTTGGTGTTTTCTGCTGTTGTTGGTGTTTTCTGCTGTGGTTGGTGTTTTCTGTTGTTGGTGTTTTCTTGCTCTGCTGTTGGTGTTTTCTGCGGCTGTTGTTGTTTTCTGCGGCTGTTGTTTGTGCGGCTGTTGTTGTTTTCGGCTGTTGTTGTTTTCTGTTGTTGGTGTTTTCTGCTGTTGGTGGTGTTTTCTGCGGCTGTTGGTGTTTTCTGCTGTTGTTGGTGTTTTCTGCTGTGGTTGGTGTTTTCTGTTGTTGGTGTTTTCTGCTGTTGTTGGTGTTTTCTGCTGTTGTTGGTGTTTCTGCTGTGGTTGGTGTTTTCTGTTGTTGGTGTTTTCTTGCTCTGCTGTTGGTGTTTTGTGCGGCTGTTGGTGTTTTCTGTTGTTGGTGTTTTCTGCTGTTGGTGGTGTTTTCTGCGGCTGTTGGTGTTTTCTGCTGTTGTTGGTGTTTTCTGCTGTGGTTGGTGTTTTCTGTTGTTGGTGTTTTCTGCTGTTGGTGGTGTTTTCTGCGGCTGTTGGTGTTTTCTGCTGTTGTTGGTGTTTTCTGCTGTTGTTGGTGTTTTCTGCTGTTGTTGGTGTTTTCTGCTGTGGTTGGTGTTTTCTGTTGTTGGTGTTTTCTTGCTCTGCTGTTGGTGTTTTGTGCGGCTGTTGTTTTGTGCGGCTGTTGTTTGTGCGGCTGTTGTTGTTTTTGGCTGTTGTTGTTTTCTGCTGTTGTTGGTGTTTTCTGTGGCTCTTGTTGGTGTTTCTGCGGGTCTTGTTGGTGTTTTCTGCTGTTGTTGGTGTTTTCTGCTGTGGTTGGTGTTTTCTGTTGTTGGTGTTTTCTTGCTCTGCTGTTGGTGTTTTCTGCGGCTGTTGTTGTTTTGTGCGGCTGTTGTTGTTTTCGGCTGTTGTTGTTTTCTGCTGTTGTTGGTGTTTTCTGCGGCTCTTGTTGGTGTTTTCTGCGGCTCTTGTTGGTGTTTTCTGCGGGTCTTGTTGGTGTTTTCTGCGGCTCTTGTTGGTGTTTTCTGCTGCTGTTGGTGTTTTCTGCGGCTGTTGTTTTCTGCTACTGCTGTTGTTGTTTTCTGCTACTGTTGTTGTTGTTTTCTGCAGCTGTTGTTGTTTTCTGCTACTGTTGTTGGTGTTTTCTGCTACTGTTGTTCTTTTGTGCAGCTGTTGTTTTGTGCGGCTGTTGTTGTTTTCTGTTGTTGGTGTTTTCTGCTGTTGGTGGTGTTCTCTGCGGCTGTTGGTATTTTCTGCTGTTGTTGGTGTTTTCTGCTGTGGTTGGTGTTTTCTGTTGTTGGTGTTTTCTGCTGTTGGTGGTGTTTTCTGCGGCTGTTGGTGTTTTCTGCTGTTGTTGGTGTTTTCTGCTGTGGTTGGTGTTTTCTGTTGTTGGTGTTTTCTTGCTCTGCTGTTGGTGTTTTCTGCGGCTGTTGTTGTTTTGTGCGGCTGTTGTTGTTTTCGGCTGTTGTTGTTTTCTGCTGTTGTTGGTGTTTTCTGTGGCTCTTGTTGGTGTTTTCTGCGGGTCTTGTTGGTGTTTTCTGCGGCTGTTGGTGTTTTCTGCTGTTGTTGGTGTTTTCTGCTGTGGTTGGTGTTTTCTGTTGTTGGTGTTTCTGCTGTTGGTGGTGTTTTCTGCGGCTGTTGGTGTTTTCTGCTGTTGTTGGTGTTTTCTGCTGTTGTTGGTGTTTTCTGCTGTTGTTGGTGTTTTCTGCTGTTGTTGGTGTTTTCTGCTGTGGTTGGTGTTTTCTGTTGTTGGTGTTTTCTTGCTCTGCTGTTGGTGTTTTGTGCGGCTGTTGTTTTGTGCGGCTGTTGTTTTGTGCGGCTGTTGTTGTTTTGGCTGTTGTTGTTTTCTGCTGTTGTTGGTGTTTTCTGTGGCTCTTGTTGGTGTTTTCTGCGGGTCTTGTTGGTGTTTTCTGCTGTTGTTGGTGTTTTCTGCTGTGGTTGGTGTTTTCTGTTGTTGGTGTTTTCTTGCTCTGCTGTTGGTGTTTTCTGCGGCTGTTGTTGTTTTGTGCGGCTGTTGTTGTTTTCGGCTGTTGTTGTTTTCTGCTGTTGTTGGTGTTTTCTGCGGCTCTTGTTGGTGTTTTCTGCGGCTCTTGTTGGTGTTTTCTGCGGGTCTTGTTGGTGTTGTCTGCGGCTCTTGTTGGTGTTTTCTGCTGCTGTTGGTGTTTTCTGCGGCTGTTGTTTTCTGCTACTGCTGTTGTTGTTTTCTGCTACTGTTGTTGTTGTTTTCTGCAGCTGTTGTTGTTTTCTGCTACTGTTGTTGGTGTTTTCTGCTACTGTTGTTCTTTTGTGCAGCTGTTGTTTTGTGCGGCTGTTGTTGTTTTCTGTTGTTGGTGTTTTCTGCTGTTGGTGGTGTTCTCTGCGGCTGTTGGTATTTTCTGCTGTTGTTGGTGTTTTCTGCTGTGGTTGGTGTTTTCTGTTGTTGGTGTTTTCTGCTGTTGGTGGTGTTTTCTGCGGCTGTTGGTGTTTTCTGCTGTTGTTGGTGTTTTCTGCTGTGGTTGGTGTTTTCTGTTGTTGGTGTTTTCTTGCTCTGCTGTTGGTGTTTTCTGCGGCTGTTGTTGTTTTGTGCGGCTGTTGTTGTTTTCGGCTGTTGTTGTTTTCTGCTGTTGTTGGTGTTTTCTGTGGCTCTTGTTGGTGTTTTCTGCGGGTCTTGTTGGTGTTTTCTGCGGCTGTTGGTGTTTTCTGCGGCTCTTGTTGGTGTTTTCTGCGGCTCTTGTTGGTGTTTTCTGCGGCTGTTGTTGGTGTTTTCTGCGGCTGTTGTTGCTCTTTTCTGCGGCTCTTGTTGGTCTTTTCTGCTGCTGTTGGTGTTTTCTGCGGCTGTTGTTGGTGTTTTCTGCGGCTGCTGTTGGTGTTTTCTGCGGCTCTTGTTGGTGTTTTCTGCGGCTGTTGCTACCCTGTCGGTAATCCTCTGTGAACGTTTGCCCTCTTGTTTCTGCAGCCTTTGAGTTTGGCTCCTTGCTGCAGATCAATGAGGAGGCCGCGGCCCTCAACGACTACCTGTCCTCACGCAGCTACCTGTCCGGGTTCAGCCCCTCCCAGTCCGACCACAAAGCCTTTAAGCTGCTCCACAGACCCCCAGATCCACACCACGTGCACGCTCTGCGCTGGTACAGACACATGGCAGCCCTGCAGCAGGACCTCCACCCAGACAGCAGCAGTGAGTAGATGGATGGAGGCATGAACAGGACAGACGTGACAGATGCAGAGGGTTAGAGGTTAGTGGTTAGTGGTTAGAGGTTAGTGGTTTGTAGGGTTAGAGGTTAGAGGTTAGTGGTTAGAGGTTTGTAGGGTTAGAGGTTAGTGGTTAGGGTTAGAGGTTAGTGGTTTGTAGGGTTAGAGGTTAGAGGTTAGTGGTTAGAGGTTTGTAGGGTTAGAGGTTAGTGGTTAGTGGTTAGAGGTTAGTGGTTTGTAGGGTTAGAGGTTAGAGGTTAGTGGTTAGTGAGTAGAGGTTTCTGGTTAGAGGTTTGTAGGGTTAGTTATTAATGGTTAGTGGTTAAAGGTTAGAGGTTTGTAGGGTTAGAGGTTTGAGGTTAGTGGTTAAAGGTTAGAGGTTAGTAGGGTTAGTGGTTAGAGGTAGGGTTAGTGGTTAGAGATTAGAGGTTAGTGCTTAGTGAGTAGAGGTTTCTGGTTAGAGGTTTGTAGGGTTAGTGATTAGTGGTTAGTGATTAGATGTTAGAGGTTTGTAGGGTTAGTGGTTTGAGGTTAGAGGTTTGTGGTTAGTGGTTAGGGTTAGTGGTAGAGTTAGGATTAGGGGGTTAGTGGTATGGTAACTGCTTAACCGTTACTGGTCATGTTTGTGGTAGGGTTGGTGGTGAGTCATTAGCGGTTAGTGGTAGGGTTAGTAGTTAGCGGTTACTGATTAGTGGTAAGTTTAGAGGGTAAGAAACAGTCTGAGGCCCTGAAGCAGTGCTAGCAGCAGCTGTATCGTCTCTAACACACATGAACCCAGACCTTCTGCAGTTTGAGTTTTCTAGTCAGTCGTACTGTTAGGAGAGTCTGTTTATCAGTATTTAAACAGCCGCTGTTCAACCTGAACACATGCTGCTGCAGAGAGACGCTGACATAAACCCGTTTATAGACGTTAGAATCCGTTAACGTGTGAAAACTGGACATAGTTTCTAGCAGTGTTTTACTGCAGGTTTAGAAAAACATGTTGCTGATGGTGTGTGTGTGTTTGTGTGTTTATTCAACTTTTCCTGTGAAGTCTTTGATGTTCTTTACTGAACGTCCTTCAACTCTCTTTTCTGAAATGTGTCTGAAGACTGTGGGTACAAAAATATTAATAATAATATTAAAACTAGTAATATTAATCATAATATGTTAAAATTGGAAGGCAAAAATGCTAAATGTCAATAGTCATAAAAATATGAATTTAATAACAAATTAACAAGTAGCAATAAAAAGAGTAAGAGTGGAGAATATTTTACTACAGTCTGGGGCTGATGAATCAAATCTTATTTCTGTTAATGAGGGAAAATCTTAATTATTTAATCTGAAGTTGAAAGTTTTTCTTCTGTCCAATAAAAGGTCGACTTTGGAGAAGATGAAAGTTTATTTTTCAGCTCTCTGCCTTCACTTTATCTGATTTTTTTTTTTAGATTTAAATAGAATAAAAACAAACTGGAAGTCAATTCTTGTCAATGATGTTTAATAAAGCTACAACAATTAATTGATTAGTTGTCAACCATTAAAATAGTCAACACCTGTGGTGTTATTTGATTGGATGATAATTGTACAAATATACGGTCTAAATGCTCTGATTTCAGGTACTTCAATGTGAAAATTTTTAGCTTTTATCTTCTTCTATGACAATAAACTGAATGTCTTCAGGTTGTGAACTTTGGAAAAACTGAAGGACATTTTCTGATATTTTATCGACCAAACATCTGATTGATTTCTATAAATAATCATTGAAATGTGAGCTGCAGCGCTCCGTTGGACATGACAGAGTTAACATTTAACACGTGTTCATTAATCTGTCAACTTTATCAGAAATATTTAGTTTATTTATCGTCATTTCATTCCTAAAACATTTTAAACATCAATGGATAAATTCATAATTTCCAGCTTCAAAGCATGAAGATTTGCAACCTGTTTTGATTTTATTTATAGTTTTTCTTTCAGTTTTACTTCGTTTTGTTTCCTGTAATTTCATCTGTTGAGTTTCTATTTATGGCTTCTTGTTTCATTCTTTTGACTCCGTTTCATTTTGATTTTCTCTCCATTTTACTGTAAATCCTGACTGAGTGGAGATAATAAACTGTTATCATCAGAGGAATCAGTGCGGTGGAGATCTGTCTCTAAATGATTCAATTATCAGGATGAGAAAACCAGGACTGGATATGATTGAGGATTAAACACTGCAGGGGAAAAAAGTCCTGTTTCCTGATGAATCCCAGTTAGTTTGTCAGATATTCTCTAGGAAAAAGTGGGCTTTAGTTTTTAGTTTATTTAAGACACAGAGTTATCTTGAATGAATGTCATTCAGAGCCAATAAACAACTGTTTTGGATGCCTCTGCTGGTGTAAAAGCATCCAAATGGCTTTTTCACGGCTTTTATAAATATTTCTTTATTTTCTGTCCCAGTAAACTCCATAAAAGTCCGCACAATCTTTCTCGAATGATAAATTATTCCCATATAGAGTCATTTTAGTCATACTGTGATCTATGCTGCAGAAAAACTAAATCTAAAAATATAAAAAACCCGAGAACTGATTCTACTCAAATACAATAAATAGAATGAAATTTATGTGATATGAAATACAATAAATAGAAGCATGTTCACTGCTGGTTTCTAATGTTTGGACTTCACTCCACGTTCAGTTTTAAGCTCATTTATGTCAAAAACAACCTTCATGTTGTTGGAAAGGCTCCAGTTTTTCATCTGTAGTAAACTGAGATAATCCCAGTGAGAGTTGGTTCAGACTGAGGATCAGAAAAACTCATGAAGCCGTTAAAGCAGCTTTAAAACTCACAAAACATGAAGCAGCGTTCACGCCTTTTAAAGGCTCTAAACTGATGTTTTAGGATCCTACTCTGGCTTTATTTTCCTGTGTTCATTCTGTGAAGGACAGCAGAATAAAACCTTCAGTCTCGTGATGTCTCCTGTTTTTTATTTCATTTATTTTCCAGCTAAAGGGAAGCGAGTTCAGCCGTCCTGGTCTCCACCAGCAGGAACCGACGTTCCTCAGCTCCGTCTCTACAACAGCCTGACCAGAGCAAAGGTAGAAGATCATTAATGTCAGGAAACATTCATGTTTCTGCAGATATTCATGGACTGTCTGGGAAAATAAACTTGTAAGATGCTTCACATCGATTTAGATTCTCAGTAATTTTCTCTTTAATGGAGTCTTTAAAACACTGTGTTTATTTTTATTCACTTTGAGACGTAAAACTTCTTTTATTTTATCCACAAGCTGAATGTGAGATGCTGTTTGTCAGCCTTCATGTGTTTGTGAAGATTTAAAAGATAAAACTATCAGTTCAGACCTGAATAAAGGACGATTATTATCAGAACCCTGATTAGAAAATAATAAAGTACCACAATAATTACTGATTATTTAGCGCACACATCTGTCCTACAGCTTATAATAAAGCTTTTATTTTTCTTTCTTCAGCTGTAATTAACAGTTTGAAGGATAAAGAAAGCCATTTAGTGTTTTAATTTATGTGTCTTTTAATATTTCTGATGAATTAAAGCACTTTAATACATCTTTAAACTAAAGTCTCATTTCCAAATGTGAAAGTTGTGAAGAGTGACCATAAAAAACCCATAAGATCCAGTTATGACCTAAAAATCCAAATAAAGGTAATTAAATATACCAGAAATGATGATATTTAAAGTTTAGTTTTCATTCTGTGTATTTTTATTTAACGCTGGTTTTGTTCAGTTTTATACGACTAAACTCTCCTTCCAGCAGAATTCAGTGAATATTTTTCTTTTTCTCTGGTCCAGGAGCCGTTTGTTCCCCAGAAAGGTAACCGGGTGACGTGGTACTGCTGTGGTCCGACTGTTTACGATGCGTCACACATGGGACACGCCAGGTATACACAACTATATGTACTATAACTATATATACACATATATATACTATAGTGTATGAGATAAACTTCATACAGCCTCAGATTGTTACAGTCTGTAGCCGTATTTTAATGTTTAATCTGCTCCTCTGTCCAGATCCTACATCTCCTTTGACATCCTGCGGAGGACGCTGAGGGATTACTTCAAGTACGACGTCTTCTACTGCATCAACATCACCGACATCGACGACAAAGTGAGGAGGGTGGACTTTAAAATGCACTGATAAACATATTTCTCTGTATTCTGCAAGACTTAAATGTTCTTTGTTTCTATTTTCTAAAAAAAAAATCCTAATCTGATACAGACCTGATCAAAATCTTAAGACCAGTTGAAAAAAATGCTAGAATATGCATTTTGCACATTTGAACCTTAATGAGGTTTTAAGTAGAGCTACAATATGCAAAAGCAAGAAGGGGGAGTGTGACAAAAAACATTTGGAACTTGTAATTGTCACGCCCTCCTGGTGGCTAAAGCTAACAAACTTTCTCTTCTTGAACGTGGTCGGATCGTGCAGCTGCATAAGCAGGCCTCTCACAGCGTGCCACTGCTGCTGAGGTTGGACGCAGTAAGACGGTCATTCTAAATTTTTTGAAAGATCCTGAGCATTATGGAACAAAAAAGTCAAGTGGTAGACCCAAAACAATTACACCTGCGCTGAGCTGGACGATCCGATTGGCTGTCCGTCAAGACACAGGGCGGATCCAAATTAAGGCCCTTACTGGTGCCGACTGCAGCGCAATAACCATCAGACAGCATCTGCAGGAAAAGGGTTCCTAAAACAAAACCTCGTCTCCTTTAACGCCACAAAACTGCCCGTTTAGACTTTGCCAGGAGCATCAAACATGGGACATTGAAAGGTGGAAAAAAGTTTTATTCTCTGATGAGAAAAAATGTAACCTTGACGGTCCAGATGGCTTCCAAGGAGATCCCACCTGAGATGTTTTCTACCCGGCACAGTGGAGGGGGTCCATCATGAGCTGGGTGCTTTTTCATTCAGTGGAACACTGGAGCTTCAGGTGGTGCAGGGTCGTCAAACGGCGGCTGGTTACGTGCAGATGTTGCAGCGGGCATCCCTCATGGCTGAGGGTCCTCGTCTGGGTGGTACCAGCTGGGTTTTTCAACAGGACAATGCTGCAGTTCACAATGCTCGCTTAAAGAAGGACTTCTTCAGGGAGAATGACATCACTCTTTTGGACCATCCCGCATGTTTCCCTGATTTAAATCCCACAGAGAACATTTGGGGATGGATGGCAGAGGAAGTTTATAAAAATGACCATCAGTTCCAGACAGCTGATGCCCTTCATGAAGCCATCTTCACCACTTGGAGCAATGTTCCCAAAAGCTTCCTGGAAACTCGCATCAAGCATGCCCAAAAGAATCTTTGAAGTGATTAACAAGAACGGTGGAGCTACTCATTACTGAGTCCTACTGAGAACATTTTGTTCTGGTTTGGAGAGTTTTTTGTAATTTTTTGACCCATGGTCTTAAATTTTTGATCAGCTGATAAACAGCCTATTTCAACATTTTGTTGTTTTTAATAAATTACTTTTTCAAAGTGCTTTTTGTCACACTCCCCCTTCTTGCTTTTGCATATTGTAGCTCTACTTAAAACCTCATTAAGATCCAAATGTGCAAAAGGTAAATTAGCCATTTTTAACTGGTCTTAAGATTTTGATCTGGTCTGTATCTTAGGATTTAAATTAATTTAAGAATCTTTAAAGTTTTATTTTTAAAAAATGTTTTTAGAACAAAAAGAAATCTCTCCGTATGTAAATTTCATTTGTGAGAGTGAAAATAAATTATTTAGTCGTATAAATCAGAGCTGGCTTCAAAACTAATCCCGGAATTTGATGAGTCGTAATCAGGAGTGATTTTAAATGAAGTAATGATTATTAAATAATTATTGATGGTGTGTTCCCAGCCGGCTGGTTTTGGTCTCTCTGGGCTTCATGGTTGCGTTTCTCTGTTTCAGATCATTAAACGAGCTCGACAGAATTATCTTCTGGAACAGTACAAGGAGAAAAAACCTCAACCTGCTCAGATCCTGCAGGACGTCCTGAGCGCCAGAGGGGTGAGAATAAACGAATATACGGCCTCAGATATCGTCCATGTCTCTGAAATAATTAGTCTCATGTCTGTGGAGACGAGGACGTTTAAAGTGATTAATATAAAAGAATCATCTTTATTTAAAAAGCTGCAGAAAGCTCAGATAAAAAAAGACACATTTAGGTCAAAAACCGCTGAAATATTCAGGAATTCTCACTCAGTTATGATTATATTTGGTCAATACTCAGATTTATGTAATTTTTCTGAATACTAAATTTGGTGGAAAATAAAGTTTTGAAGGTTAAACTACAAACTCCATTTACTTCCATGTTGTATCTGAATAAATCCATTTAAAAATCCCAGTTTGAGCAAAAAATGGGCTTAAAAATAACAGAAAGTCTGTCCTTCTGTTGGTTTCCCTCTAGAGTCTGTTTGGGAAGCAGAGACTAGTTAAATTAAAGTTAAACACGGCATGAACAGGTCATATATCTACTCTATTAATCCAAAGACGACTCTCTAAAGTCCAGCTGTCAGATGTTAAAACCATCAATGATATGATAACAATAATACTAATAAATGTATTTATGAATAAAGGCTAGAACAGGATGCTTCAGTCAGTTTTATCCTCCTGTTTGTTTCCTTCCAGCCCTTTCAGACCAGCTTGGCTTCGACCTCAGACCCCGATAAGAAGCAGATGATGGAGCGGCTGGATGCTGCTGTAACTGACGCTCTGGAGCCCCTGCAGGGGGCGCTACAAAGCAAAGCAGCAGATGTTCAGCCTCTGGCCGAGGTGAGACGAAGAACAGAGCTTTGATTATTTACTGTAAATCATAATTTAAATGTTTATTTGAATTTTTCTCCTGTTTCATTAAAGTTCTTTTAACTTTTATTCAAAGCGGCTATGAGGTCGCAGAAGAACCATAAAATAATGAGAGATCAATAAAGTTTATCTTCATGCAGAACTTCTCCTTCAGGTTCTGTGAAAATAGGAACCTTTGATTAACTTTTTAATTGCTGGTTGATCTAATTTGCATCCCAAGAACAGAATAGAAGAGGAACGATTTCTGTGGAAAAATGATTAATTTAGGACTAAAGGAAAAGTTGGTTCTAAATTTATCTTTCAGTTTCAAGTCTTTATAAATATTTCAGACTGTGGACACGAACCCTACACAACAAACAGGACAACTAACTGACATAATGCAGATTAACTTATTTTTTCTGTCTAATGTGGATCAGTTTAAGTATTTCACTCAAACACCATGCCTTCTTTGTTTCACGTTCAGAACATGTCTGTGTTCTGAATCTGTGTTGTTTTTACTGCTTTTAATATGTATTTAGTGTACATATATGTTTGTACGGTGTTTGAGAAAGGCGGCTTCAAATAAAATATATTATTATTAACTGCTGTGTGTCTGCTTCACGCTGTTTACAACAATAAGTAGTTTAAACATTATTTTAAAGCTTCCAGAGGAGTGGTTTATGTTTCCTCCACAGGTCCTAAACATGTCTTATTTAATGTAAAACTGATAGAAATTTCCTTCTCTCTTTCCCAGGCGCTGCTGGAGAGCTCCAAGGATCTTCTGGCCGACTGGTTGGACAAACAGTTTGGAAGTGAAGTTACAGAGAATTCCATCTTCTCCATCCTCCCCAAATACTGGGAGGGAGAGTACCATAAAGACATGGAGGCCCTGAATGTACGTAGGAAACCTGCTTTTATTAGATTTGTGACGCAAAAAACATCAGCCCTGATATAAAGGTTAAAATATGTGGAAACCGAAGCATCAAACGGTTTCATCCCACTCCATTACTTTAATTAAAAGTAAAACATATTTTAGAAGCTGTTTCCAGGTATTCTTCACCCTCTAACCACAATAAAACACTTTATTTATTCAGATACTGCTGATGTTATGGTTTCCCCCATTCAGTGTCTGAGAAATGATCAAACATTAGACAAACATGAGGAAAAAAATAAATATCAGCAGAAATAGAAAAATAAATATCAGCATAAATAGAAATTAAATATAAGCATAAATAGAAAAATAATTATCAGCAGAAATAGAAAAATAATTATCAGCAGAAATAGAAAAATAAATATCAGCAGAAATAGAAAATAAATATAAGCATAAATAGAAAAATAAATATCAGCAGAAATAGAAAAATAAATATCAGCAGAAATAGAAAAATAAATATCAGCATAAATAGAAAATAATTATCAGCAGAAATAGAAAAATAATTATCAGCAGAAATAGAAAAATAATTATCAGCATAAATAGAAAATAAATATAAGCATAAATAGAAAAATAAATATCAGCAGAAATAGAAAAATAATTATCAGCAGAAATAGAAAAATAAATATCAGCAGAAATAGAAAAATAATTATCAGCAGAAATAGAAAAATAATTATCAGCAGAAATAGAAAAATAATTATCAGCAGAAATAGAAAAATAATTATCAGCAGAAATAGAAAAATAATTATCAGCATAAATAGAAAATAAATATCAGCAGAAATAGAAAATAAATATCAGCAGAAATAGAAAAATAAATATCAGCAGAAATAGAAAAATAATTATCAGCAGAAATAGAAAATAATTATCAGCAGAAATGGAAAAATAAATATCAGCAGAAATGGAAAAATAATTATCAGCAGAAATGGAAAAATAATTATCAGCAGAAATAGAAAAATAATTATCAGCAGAAATAGAAAAATAATTATCAGCAGAAATAGAAAAATAATTATCAGCAGAAATGGAAAAATAAATATCAGCAGAAATGGAAAAATAATTATCAGCATAAATAGAAAAACAAATATCAGCAGAAATAGAAAAATAATTATCAGCAGAAATAGAAAATAATTATCAGCAGAAATGGAAAAATAAATATCAGCAGAAATGGAAAAATAATTATCAGCAGAAATAGAAAAATAATTATCAGCAGAAATAGAAAAATAATTATCAGCAGAAATAGAAAAATAATTATCAGCAGAAATAGAAAAATAATTATCAGCAGAAATGGAAAAATAATTATCAGCAGAAATAGAAAAATAATTATCAGCAGAAATAGAAAATAATTATCAGCAGAAATAGAAAATAAATATCAGCAGAAATAGAAAATAATTATCAGCAGAAATAGAAAAATAATTATCAGCAGAAATAAAAAAATAATTATCAGCATAAATAGAAAAATAATTATCAGCATAAATAGAAAAACAAATATCAGCAGAAGGAGAAAATCTGTCCCATAAGTAGAAAAGCATGAGCTAAAATGTACTGGAGACACATAAATGTCAGTCTATAGTCTAATAAATAATAATAGAGTCATATTTGTGTCATTTTGCACAAAGCAGTGGTTGTTGAACTGTAATGTCAACTAAAGAAGAACTTGTTAAAAAAGGAGTGGAAAGACGTCAAAACTGATCTAAATGATATCCAAATAAATGATAATAAATCTGTTCCTCCTGCTTCATTCACTAATAATAATAAAAACAATAATAATAGTGAACATGATTTATAATAAATATCTACATTTATACAGAAAGAAAAGACCCCACTAATAATATGCATAAATAAATCTTTAAAAATAAATCATTAATAACAGAAACCTGTAAACAGCCAGTGACTGGAAAACATCATCTTTAGTTTTAGTTTATAACTGCTGCATGTTGGGACATTTTTCAATAAACTGTTAATAATAATAATAATAATAGTAACTGCTTGATCTCCTCACCTGAACATTAATGTATGTGTAAATAATATCAGAGCTGAAGCTGCAGAAATAAAACTGTTAAATAAATGTTTTTCTGCAGGTTCTCCCTCCAGACGTCCTGACTCGGGTCAGTGAATACGTTCCTGAGATCGTGGAGTTTGTGAAGAAGATCGTCTCCAACGGTTACGGGTGAGGAAGAAACCAGAGATGTTTCCTGTATTTCTGATTATTATCAGGCTGTAATTATTAGTTTCTGTCTGCAGGTACGAGTCCAACGGCTCAGTTTACTTCAACACCTCCAGGTTTGACTCCAGCCAGCAGCACTCGTACGCCAAGCTGGTGCCGGAAGCCGTGGGAGACCAGAAAGCTCTGCAGGAGGGAGAAGGTTTCTACGTTGCTGAGATGTTAGAAAGGAAAAGACAGAAGCTCAGATTATTGTCCTGAAACTGGAGCAGTGTTCTGTTCAGTCAGCCTGCAGGAACCAGAAATAAATCTGAAGATATCAGCATTTATAATAATAATTATTATTATTATTATTATTTTAGCTTTTTTCTGTAGCACTTTTCATGCAAGAAGATCTTATTTATCTGTAGATGAACTAAATCCTTATTAGTCTAAACAAATCCTAAATCAACATAAAGCTCTGGTTTCTGCAGGATATTTAATTATTCCAACCTGATTATAATAAACTAATAACAGACTTGGAACAAACCAAATGCTCATATTTCTATAAATTAAAACTAAATCGGTTCCAGCATCAATTCATGTCAGAAACGTTCCACTTCCTGCCTGAAACTTCTGATCATTAGACTTAGACAGACTTTGTTAATCTCCCATATCTGAGCATATCTATAGTTAGGATGCAGCAGACAGGGTTAGATGGAGGCAACTGATTCGCTGTGACGACCCCTGAAAGGAAAAGAAGAAGATCTGAACATATCTGTAGTTACAGCCAGTCTCTGCTTGTGTCTCATTTCTGTATTTTAATCTGAAATTCTAATGATTCAGTTAGTAAAAAAAATCCACGTTTTACTCAGAGATGTTGAAAACTGAAGGCAGATATCCATAAAAACTACTCAGAAATTTGAGATAAATATCGAAATATCCATGAACAGTGTGTTTTCCATGGAAACGTTCCCTCTTTTTTCGTGTTTTCTGACCTCTGTGTGTTTTTCTCCACAGGTGATCTGAGCATCTCTGCCGACAGGTTAAGTGAGAAGAAGTCCCAAAATGACTTCGCCTTGTGGAAAGCCTCCAAACCCGGAGAACCTTCCTGGGACTCTCCGTGGGGGAAGGTCAGACTTTAATTAAAATTTAGAGAGGACAGATCATCATTTAAACATTTAATTTGATTCAGAAAGAAGAAAAGGAAAAGTTTGATCTACCATTAAATTTGATTTACTGGAAGAGTTTAATCAAGAATTAATCTGCAGTTTGTTTGATCATTTATGAGCTTTTTGAGCAGAAACAAGATTTTCTCTGATCTCAGCTTCTCAAATGGAACAAATTCAGACCTGCCAACCTGTACGCATTTTGCGTAGCAGGTACGCAATTTGACATCAAAATACGCTGTTACGCTCCGCCTCATTAAACTGCTCTAAAAGCTGCAGACATCTGTGAGTGCTGTTAGAAATGTGGACGTGCAATACTCATGCCTGATGCAGCAGTGTAGTGGTGCAATGTCAACCAATCATCATAGAGTAGCGGAGAATAACGAGTCTGCAGAACCCTTGTTGGCCGCTCTCTCCTGTCCTCTGCCTCCCTCCCCGTTCCCTGTGCCCCCACCCGCAGCAGCTGGCAGTTTAAAGTGTGTGTGTGTGTGTGTGTGTGTGTGTGTGTGTGTGTGTGTGTGTGTGTGTTGTGTGTGTGTGTGCGTGTTGTGTGTGAGATTAAGTGGTACGCAAAATATTTTGCCAAGGTTGGCAGGTCTGCAAATTGCAGATTCAATATATTTAGACTATTGATTAAAGAAAACAACACAACTGACTGAGTAGCAAATAACAGAAGGCCTTCTTACTGTTCTGTCACATTTTATTGATCAGTGACTGACCAGTCATTGATTAGTGATTGATCCATGATTGACCGGTGATCGATCGGTGACTGATTGGTGTGTTTTTGGGACAGGGACGTCCTGGATGGCACATTGAATGTTCAGCGATGGCCGGCTCCATCCTGGGGGAGTCGATGGACATCCACGGCGGCGGGTTTGATCTCCGGTTCCCTCATCACGACAACGAGCTGGCTCAGTCTGAGGTCGGCACTAAAAGCTTTCACAGAGAACATATTCTGGGATGTATTTAATACCTTCTCCAGTTTAACAGAGAGTTTGTCGTCTTGCAGGCGTTCTTTGAGAACGACCACTGGGTGCGTTACTTCCTCCACACCGGACATCTGACCATCGCCGGCTGTAAGATGTCCAAGTCTCTGAAGAACTTCATCACCATTAAGGATGCCTTGGCCAAGAACACAGGTCCATCATGTTCTGCATGTCTTTAAACTGTTTCTGGAGTTTTAGCTCCAGTTACATTTTTTTTTTCTCTGTGGGCTCATTTTTCTCTACATTATAAAGTCAAACAGAACAGCCAGAGCTAGAAGTAGAGAGAACCCCGACATCTTTTATTTAGTCTGACTCACTTATAACGACATAAAAACTGACTTAAATACTGACATAAACGACATACATACTGACGTTAATAACGACATAAATACTGACATAAAAAACATAAAAAACGACATAAATAATGACATAAATACTGGCATAAATAACGACATAAACAACAACATACATACATAAATACTGATGTAAATAATGAAATAATGGCAAATAAGATAAGATAAGATAGACTTTATTAATCTCACAAAGGAGGAATTTACCGTTACAGGGCTCTTAGAAACAAAAAACAGAGGAGTGCAAAAGTCACGAAAGTGCAAGAACAAGATAATAAATATTGCACATAATAACAATATAAATACTGACATAAACAACAACATAAACAACGGCACAAACAACGTCATACGTAACGACATAAATAACAAATAACAAAATGAATAACGACATAAATACTGACATACGTAACATCATAAACAACATAAATCATAAAAAGGGGAAAATTAAACCTGTTTATTTTCGAAAAATGTGCTTGAACAAACGGAAGCAGCATGTACATCTTTTTTACTAAAACTGAAGAAATGATGTCTTTAGGTCCTCTTAATAATATTTTGCTGCTTATAAATTTATTTGTTTCCTTCAGTTTAGCTTCTCAGAGTCACTAATAGCGTAATAACTTCAGTTTTTACAGAGTCTGTTTAGAGCAAAGATTTATTTTGGAGGATTTTAAGATAAATTTGGACAATAAATGGATTTTAATGAAATATCACAACTTTCAGTTCAGTTTATTTTTCTGACAGCTGCTCACATGAAGAACCGACAATTTTTCTGTTTTTACAGTTTCTTGCTGATAACGCGTCCATTTTAGTAATTTCTCTTAGATTTATTTTTTAAAGGTGGTTTTTCCTTTAAACCACCAGAGGTTTTAACATTTTGACGTGATTATTTGAAAACTTGATGAAAATACTAATCAACAGTTTAATCATTAATTAATTTGTCAGTGAAAAAGCTTCTAAAATGTAAGAAATTATTAATGTAGTTGCAGCTTTTTTATTGTTGCATTTGACAATGAGTTTAATATCTTTGGTCAGAAAAAGACTCAGAAGATAAAACTCTGTTCAGACCTGCTGGTAGGTTCGGGATTGAATGGTTTCAGGTGTTTTCTGGGTTTATTTCTGCTTCTTCACAGCCAGTCTGACTTTAATTCTTTGTAAATAATGAAACTGATGAAAAAACATCTTGGTGAAGAGTGGAACTACTTTATGGTCTTTAATTATAATCAGCCACTGATGCAGCCGAGGAGAACAGAAACGCTCCATTTCCTTCTTTTAATGAAGCTCAGTGCTTTATGTTGGGAACCAGCCATCAGAAATAAGCTTTGAGTTGTTCTCTTTGGTTTTTATAACAAGCCTGTCATGAAGCCCAAAAGAATGAACTGACCTTTATGAATGAAACCAGCTGGAAAATAAAACCAGTTTCTGTTTGGATCACTCACGATGTAAAGAAATGAGAGGATGGATCTTCTCCAGGTTGTTTCCTCCTGACTGATCCTTGTCTCAGATAAGAACAGTAATATGTAACGTTTGCTGTGTTCGTCTCCCGGCAGCTCGGCAGCTCCGTCTGGCGTTCCTCATGCATTCCTGGAAGGACACTCTGGACTATTCGTCCAACACCATGGAGTCGGCCGTCCAGTACGAGAAGTTCATGAACGTGGGTGAAGATGGGACTGATGTTAGTTCAGAGTTCAGAGATGGTTTCACTCCTGATGTGATTTTTCTGCCTCTGTCCATCAAACAGGAGTTCTTCCTGAACGTGAAGGACATCCTGAGAGCTCCGACTGATATCACCGGTCAGTTTGAGAAGTGGGAGGAAGCCGAGGTGGAGCTGAACAACAGGTGAGGAACGAGAAGTTTTATAGCAGCAGAAAAACCTGAAGAATAGCAGATTTAACCTTCTGGAAACTTCACTAAACAGTTCGTTTTATCAGAAAAAAAAGAGCTTTTGTTCAATTCTTAGTGCACTTTTTACTTCAAAAAGACTTCTTGGGGCGCTACAGGCTCAACAGGTTAAGCTGTATAGGGGCTGGTCACCAACGCAGCGGCCCTTTGCTGCATGTCTTCCCCACTCTTCTCCCTCCTTTCCTGTCAATCTCCACACTGCACCTGTCCAATAAAGCCGAAAAGGGCAACAAAATAACTTAAAACAAAAAAGCTCTTCCTGTCCGTTCACTCGCTGCATTAGAACCAGAAGAACAGGACTGAAAGGCGTTTGTTTGGTCTGTAGTTTCTACGACAGGAAAGCTGCCGTCCACGAGGCTCTCTGCGACAACATTGACACCCGGACCGCCATGGAGGAGATGAGGGTTCTGGTGGGTCAGAGCAACAGCTACATCGCTGGAAGGAAGAACGCCAAGCTGAGGCCCAACCGGCTGCTGGTGGAGAACATCGCCGTGTACCTCACCACCATGCTGAAGGTAACTCCAACCTTAAACCCTACTAACCTTTTAACCTTAACCCTAAACCCTACCCCCACTAACCCCTTTAACTCTACTAACCCTTTAACCCTACTAATTCTAACCGTGTACTCCTCCACCATGCTGAAGGTCTGTTTACACTGTTAGCAGCCAGCTGTCATCCTACATATAGAATGATAATTGAAATTCAGATTCTTTACGCTCCGATTTTATTCTGTTGGTGTCGTCCAGATATTTGGTGCCATTGAAGGATCCGATCTGATTGGTTTCCCGGTTGGAGGACAGGATCAGAGTGTGGACGTAAGGAAACACGATTCAAAGTTTGTGTTGGAAACTTCCGTCATCATGATAAACATGCTGCTTGTTGGCATTTTCTCAGGAATCAGTGATATCCTAATGTTTCATATCATGAACCTCTCATTAAATCATTCTGGCAGATTTTTAGCTTCCTGCATGCGACTCACTCAGTGTTTTTAGTTTTAAATCCACTGACTGACTCTAAATCTTTCTAATGTGCAGCTGGAGAGCACCGTGATGCCGTACCTCTCTGTGCTGTCGGACTTCAGAGAGAACGTCCGGAAAATAGCCCGAGAGCAGAAAGGTGAGGACCCGCTGCTTTTTAATCTGAGAGCTTTAACTGACCAGAGATCGTATGAATCTAAATATATATTAATACATTATCTAAATGTAATTTAAATGTAAATAATAATGAACCTCTGCAGTGATGGAGCTGCTGCAGCTCTGCGACGTCGTCCGTGACGAAACATTACCGGAGCTTGGAGTCCGACTGGAGGATCACGAAGGTTTCTTTAATATTCTGTCCTTTCGAAGGAAAATAATTTTATTTCCTGGTATAAAGAGGGGAGAGATAGAAAATAAAGTAATTAAACTGTGGCCTGCAGGTTTGCCTACTGTTGTGAAACTGGTGGACAAGGAGACCTTACTGAAGGAGAAAGAGGAGAAGAAGAAGGTGAGAGACCTTCAGAAATGACCAAAAGAACACCAGGTTTACTGGAAATGAGTTTCCTTAGATTCCTTCTTTTTCCCCTCATTAAAAACTCAAACCAACACGTTTCTGCAGTAATTAACCTGAAACCTGTGAACCAGAAGGAAAAGTTAACAAACACCAAGAAGGATTATTTCATCCTATGTGGATCTGAGGAGTCATTTTAAACCTTTTTTTCATAGATGGAGGAGGAAAAGAGAAAGAAGAAGGAAGAAGCTGCCAGAAAAAAACAAGAACAGGAGGTCAGAGTGACATCTGCTAAAGACAGATGTTGTGTTTTCATGACTTTAATCATCTAATCATCCATAAAGACAGATGTTTAGTGTTTTAATTCATCAAATCACGATCATCTCCACATCGTTGGTCTTCTACTTCCAGATGGCCAAACTGGCCAAGATGAAGATGCCTCCCTGTGAGATGTTTCGTTCTGAAACGGACAAATATTCCAGTTTTGATGAAACGGTAAATTTCTCAAGAACTTTTCAGCAAATATTTCAGTCATGACAGTATTAATGTTTACAGGTGAAGTTGGTCTTATCTTAAAGAACATATTGTTAATATTATAATTTATAGGTTCTATCATCTACAGTAAACTGTTTTAGGTCAGAGTCTTTCAGACGTCTTCTGGAGAGCAGATTTTGATGTGAAACTTCTCTGTTCACCCGTTATTACTGCGTGTGCTGAGCATGAACCTGAGACACCAACACTACACATGTACTGTACATACATGTACATCCAGTACATGTGTAGTACATGTACTGTATGTACAGTACGTATTCACCGGTGTCTTTGGTTAGCGTTGGCAGTTTAATATGAAGCTGAAGCCTCTGATGCTGTTTCTGGTTTTACTCAGTTTAAAATCTGCAGAAACGATGAAATGACAGAAAGTTCTTCTCTAGTATTTGGTTTCTAATAGGAGCAGCTCGTAGTCGTTTAGACTTCTCATGTGTACAGATACACAGATATTCAGTGAAATGACAGCCGTGTGGACGCTATATTGAAGGGAGGAGGAAGATATTATCCAGAAACACGTCTGTATTCTGTTAGTAAAGAGGATGCGCCTCCACATCTCCTCACTGTGCATTTTGACCTTTTGTTAGTTTTTGGTGCTAAAACTCTGCGGTGTTGATGTTTCTACAGAGAAAACTGAGTTTCCTCTTCTCATTTCTGATCATTTATTATCCTCTCCTGTCAGTAAACCTCCAGAGCTGATTACAGCTTCATCATCAGGCTTTAAACAGCTTCAGGGTTCCTTTTATCATCGCCTGTTTATCTGGATACACTGCCGTTGGGTCTTTTTTGTTGTTTTTAAAGAATAAAGGAGAAAAAACATAATTTAAAATAAACCTGCACAGGAAAACTTTGAATTTCTTCACCTTTATGTGAACAGTACGTCCAAAACTGCAGAGATGTGAACAGAAGGAGCTTCTCTGGTGTAAAAGTCAATTTAAAGCTGCTGCAGATTCTGGTTTTAAGAGAAGAACTTCAGGCTTTTGGGCTTCATTTTTATGTTTGTTTTATTGAATGGTTTTCTCTAAAAAAAAAAAAACTCCTCTAAATGTCCAGAATGCTAAATCTGACCAACCAATAAACACCTAAAGTAGTTGTTGTTGTTGCCGTCTGCAGGGTTTTCCCACCCATGATGCTGAAGGGAAGGAGCTCAGTAAAGGACAAGCCAAGAAGCTGCGTAAACTCTATGAAGCTCAGGAGAAGCTTCACAGCGAGTATCTCCAGATGAACCAGAATGGAAACTGATGGACCAGAGCCTCCATCCATCCATCCATCACTGCAGAATAAAAGCTACCGGCTCACCGTTTGTCTCCTGTTCATCTTGTTCTGGATCAAAACAAGTGTTTTTGTTCTTTATTCTGTCACAATGACGGTTACAGGTAACCATGCAACATTTTTCAAAATAAGAGCGGGAAGAACTCACCGACAAAAACAGACTTTTTATTTTTCTCTTTGACTTTGGTCAACATCAGCAGAACTCTGCAGGAGGTTTGGACGAAACTCTACTGGTCAGTTTGGGGATTGGTTAGTTTTGGAATTTGCATTTTTGGACCTTTTTGTGGAAAAGTGTCACTTTTTCCAACAATAAAACAAAAACACGTCTTCAGTTAGAAACCTGTTTCACAGAATCATCAGAAATCTGCGTTTGAACAGAATTAATCCCATAAAAGACATCATGGTGCATTTTTACATCAGTTAGATAGAAACCAACTGATATTGGATGAAATGCAGAAATATATTTTTATTGCTTATAATTCACACTTTTTAGTGAACTAGAAATAAAACTTCTGTTTTCTGATTTTACTGCTGTAAAAACTGGAACATTTTAGATAATTTCTAATTTCCACACATTCATCAATCATTCCTTGTTTCATTTAGAGTAGAAAATCTTTATTTATGGGCCGTTTGATTAATTTTAATTTATCTGCCATGAATTTTACTAAACTTCCCATAGAAATGTGTTTAAACCATTTAAAAATAATTCTACTTTGGAAAACATACGGTTGGTTTGTTGAGAATTTACAAAGTTTATTATCTGGGAACAAAAAAAAACACCAGACAGGAAAAAACTACGTTAGATTATGTTCAGAATAAACTACATTACCGGAATTTCTATTGTGGAGATTAATTTATCAAACTTGGATATTCATTGTTATTTAATTTCTGTCAAACTTTCAGGACGTTTGGCTGCAGAATATTCTGATGGTTTACTGGACCTTTGGTGCAAATTTCAAATGAATCCAGTAATAAATGATTGATGAGGATTAGAAAACTTCAACCTTAAAAAGGGATTTTGATCAAAGCTTTTAGATTTTTTTAAAGAAAATCGTGAACTTGTCGCTTTGAGGTTGGGGTGAGGGTGAGCTGGCCTGGAATGACCTTAATTACTGAATAATCTTTGAAAAATAAGGCTCATATTCTACGTTTTTCTGTTGAACCTGTAGTGTTTAGTAGATAAAGGCAGTGGTCTGTTTCTAAAACCTACAACATCTGAACACCAAAAGTCTCGTTAATAGAAGAAGAAATCGTGCGTTTACTGAGGGGCTACTTTCAGCTGCGTAATGATACACATGTAGTAAAGATTCCACTGAGGATTTGTGATTTTAAAAAAAAAACTAAAAACATCAGCAGACGGTGCTTTAAATGTGGGCAGCTGACAGATTTAACCTCCTGCTCGTCTCCGGTATCTTTGACTGAAAACCGGATGACCAGGAGCTTTTTATTCTTATTTTTATTCCTCTGCCGTCCATGGTTAGGGTTTCATATTTTTGTTGTTTTTATTCATTAATGTAGATTTAATTTAGGAAGGAGCTCTAAATAAAGAGAACCGCTGATTCCTGGTGGAGGTCAGCTCTGGGTTAAAACCCTTTAAGACCGGATAAATGTCATTACTGCATCACAGGAAATGGATTTATATTCATATCTTCATGTTTGCTGTTTCAATAAAGGCTTGAACTGGATCAGAGTTCCTCCTGTTATTTTCTGTGAACATGAACAGATCAGAACTCGGTTCTCAATGATTTCCTGATAAACTCCTGCTGCTCCTTCACAAAGTTCTGGTTTTATTTATTATATTTTTAGCATGCTGCTAATATCAGAAAACTATCCAAACATATTCATTCATGCACAGTTGCTCCATAAACAATTAAATATTTGAATATTTACATTTTTACTACTTTATTTCTGGTTCGGAGTTAATCATCCTAATTTTTTATTACATTGCAATAGTTTTAGTGGTTAAGTTTCTTTAAAGTTCAATTATACATCCATCCATCCTCTATACACCGCTTTATCCTCACTAGGGTCATGGGGGGTGCTGGAGTCTATCCCAGCTGACTCTGGTGAAGGCAGGGGACACCCTGGACAGGTCACCAGTCTGTCACAGGGCTACATATACAGACACACAATCACACTCACATTCACACCTACGGACAATTTAGAGTAACCAATTAACCTCAGCATGTTTTTGGACTGTGGGAGGAAGCCGGAGTACCCGGAGAAAACCCACGCATGCACAGGGAGAACATGCAAACTCCATGCAGAAAGATCCCAGGACGGGATTTGAACCAGGATCTTCTTGCTGCAAGGCCAAAGTTCTAAGCACTACACAACTGTGCAGCCCTCAATTATATATAGTATATTTATAATAGTGCTGTCAAACAAATAAAATTTTTAATCAGATTAGGTTGCTGTGGATTCATTTCAGTTATCACGATCATCAATTATATCAGAGGAATTTTCACAAACTCTGTGTTCTGCTGAGTCCCTTTCTACTTTTAAAAGACAACTGAAGACTCAATTGTTCAGAGAACACCTAGGCACTTAATCTGACTCCACCTTAGGGGTAGAATAAGTCAGGTGGTCCAAAACCCAGCACTTATTTAGTGCTGACAAAGTTGAAAACATTTTTTTTTTTAAAGGGGGGGGGGGCTGTTGGCAATTCTTCTGCAGCTTGATGGCAACACCTTTGACCAATCGCACTTGAAGCACTTTTGCACTTGCTACAGGTTTTTCCTTATGTCTGAATTCTTGCTTGTGTTGTACGTCGCTTTGGACAAAAGCGTCTGCTAAATGAAACTGTAGAATTGTAGACATGAAGTAAAGATTAAATCTCTAGATTTAGGTCATAGTTGTATATCAGCAGCATAATGAGTGAAGTTCCTGTAAAACATTATTTCTGCAGCCCTCTGATGCTCTTTAGCGTTAAATCACATTTTCTCTGTCTCATTATTTTCTTTGCCATGAAGTCAAATAAAAACCAGAGATTCTTTCTCAGATGGAAAACACGTCATCTTTGACAGCATTTAAATCTATAATGGACATTAATATGTTTCTCCGTAACAACACAGTGAGTTTCTGTTCCAGTCTGGGTCACTTTCTAGGATTTAAGACAAAACTCCGACATCAGGACAGACAGTTGAATAAAGATCTCCAAAGTGCAGCTTAGAATTAGAATTGATATCACTGCTTTTAACTGAGTAGAATATTAAAACATGAACTTAGAATGGTCTTCAGAAAAAATTGAAAATGTGGCTTATCAACACCTACAGCTGCCAACACTAAGAGACAAGCCTGTTGTGATGTTTTGATGTTGGAATCAAATGTTATGTTGTGACATGTTGTGATGTCTCATTCTCTTAATTACATAGTAAGTGTTTGAATATGTATCTTGTATTGTATTGTATAGGTATTGTGTGCCCTGTGCTCTCTTAACAGTTTGTCATGTATGTGTTATTTGTTACATTAGTGCCGTATCAATGTGTCTATCTATGTTCTATCTCTTGTAGATGTTTTTTTTTACTGTTTTTTATATCATGGCCAGGGGACTACAGATGAAAACTAGCCTTTTGGCTAATTCTGGCTTTTTAACCATATAACTATGTGTTTTATGAAATTGTATTGTCCCCTTTCAAATAAACTAAACTAAAACTAAACTAAACTAAAACTAGAATGATTTTAATGTGTGACGTGCAAATATTTTTACATTTGCAAAAAAAAAAACAGGCCTGCACAGTGGTACAGGTAAATATATGTACAAAACATTAAATAAACATTAACCTGAGCGTGACAGAGGGGTCAGGTCATCCAGTTTTAAGATTTGTCTACTTGCATCAAGCGTCACAATTTCTATATAATATAGTATAATAATAATAATAATAATAATAATAATAATAATAACAACCACAGGGTCTTATTTTACCTGGGCTTTTACAACAATAAGTTAAATAGATATATTTATGTCATTTTACTGAACTGCTGGTGGAAGTGAATATTTCTGTATTGTTGAAATTATTTTCATTGTTTTTAATTTTAAAATATAACAATAGTTATGATTATTTAATTTTTTAAACGCGAACACTCGACCTTTGTCCTCAGGCTCTCAGCCAATCAGAAGCATCCGTCCTCCAGCTGCGTCCAATCAGATTTGCCGGAGCGCTATTTGAAAGCTGCTCGTCTGTGTTCGCTTCCAAACAAATCCCAGATCCTGACGGTAAATTTTCCTGTTTGTAGCTGAAATAAATCACCGTGTTGATCTTGTACGCCAAAGGTTGTCCGCGTTAGACATGTCGTCTCTGGAAGTTCGCTCTGCGGTGAGTAAACTGAGTTATTTCAGTGTTTTTTCGCTGCGTTTAATTGTTTTTGAAGCAGCAGCTGTTAGCTTCCTGGCCTAGCTGCGTTAGCCGACACGAATTCGTTTTTGTAAAATGCAAACCTCAAGGTCGCTCTAATAATGTCTGTCCTGTTTCTCCTTTGTGAAATAAAGTCTGTTCTGCGTCTCCTTCGTGCCTGACGTTTTGTTTTCGTGTCTTTTCACAGCTTCTAGTCGCTAATAACCCCTCAAAGACGGCTAAAACCACCGCAGCGGCTCCGAGGAGAGCAGCTCTGGGAGAAATCACCAACTGTAATGGACCAGCAGCTAACCCTAAGGTAATTATTATATATATATATCATTTTTTTATCATAATTATACCACGATAAAGTGCCGGAGTTGGGGTTAGAGCAGTTCTGGGAAAAATCACCAACTTCCCCGAGCAGCAGAAGAAGCTATCTCTAACGTAACAGACCAGGGTCATCGGGGTTAGCTCTAGCATCGGGGTTAGCTCTAGCGTCGGGGTTAGCTCTAGCGTCGGGGTTAGCTCTAGCATCGGGGTTAGCTGAGTTTACCCTGCTATCAGGGTTTAGAAACGCAAACACTGATCTGAGATCTTCATCGCTGCTGGGTTTAGCTTTATTAGCTGCAGTAAAGCTGCTGAATTGAAGAACACTGCACAGTTTAAGCTAAAGTTAATTCTCATGTTAAATCATCTTAGTATACATATATTATACACACACAAGTAAACATGTTGTCTTTTTCCAAATCTCTAACGTTTGTCTCAGAAGAAGGGACCTTCCAAAGCATCATCTAAACCAGCCGGTCTTCAGAAAGTGAAGTCCTCTGGCCCCGTGGTTCCAGTCCTCCAGGAGGCTCCGGTCCTCCAGGTCCCAGCAGATCTTCCAGAGGAGGCTGATGTTTCCATGAAGGTGGAGGAGGAGCTTTGCCAGGCGTTCTCTGAGACGCTGCTGACCTTTCAGGACGTTGATGAGCAGGATGCCGACCAGCCACAGCTCTGCTCAGAATACGTCAAAGATATCTATAAGTATCTGCATACGCTGGAGGTAAGTTCTTCTCCTGAGCCCCACCAGCTGCTTCCATCTGCAGTTTCTTCACTCCAGCATGTCTCCTCAGGTCCAACAGGCCATCAGAGCAAACTACATGCAGGGTTATGAAATCACAGAACGCATGAGAGCTCTGCTGATCGACTGGCTGGTCCAGGTCCACGCCAGGTTCCAGCTGCTGCAGGAGACCCTGTACCTCACAGTGGCCATCCTGGACCGCTTTCTGCAGGTGAGAACATCTAACCCCTGTGTTCTTGGTGTTGTGTGAGCGGTGTTAAGGTTCTGCTGTGCTGCAGATCCAGCCGGTGTCTCGCAGGAAGCTGCAGCTGGTCGGGGTGACCGCCATGCTGGTGGCCTGTAAGTACGAGGAGATGTACGCTCCCGAGGTTGGAGACTTCGCCTACATCACCGACAATGCCTTCACCAAGTCGCAGATTCTGGAGATGGAACAACTGGTTCTGAGGAGCCTCAAGTTCCAGCTGGGACGTCCGCTGCCGCTCCACTTCCTCAGACGGGCTTCCAAAGTGGCAAACGTGAGTTTCTGCTGTAATCAGATGTAGAGCTGCAGAGTTTAATCTGAACTTCTCAAGGATTTAATTGTTCTACTTTATAAAATGTTGACTGATCACATCAGGTTTATGTGTATGACACAACGCTCCACAGAAAACTGCTTCTTACCTTCCTCCATCCCAGAGTTGATTTTGAGTCTTTCTCTGAATATCAGACCTTAGATTATGAGAAAATAAGAGTGTGGAGCTGCAGCAACGTACAGAATGAAGGAAGAGTTTATTATTGAACAGTGAAGCCCATAAATGTTCTGTAGTTGGTCTCAAAAGGCAGTGATATATCTGTAAACGAGCCTGATATGAAACATTTAAGTGTCGTTTTTTTTTTTTTTTAAGCTAACAGACTATTCAGCAGCACCTGGTGGGTTTTGTTGTGGATAATTTTTTACGGATCAATAATCAGTATTTTGTTCAATAAAGTGTCATTCTGTGTTTCCTGAAGCCCAAAGACTCGTGCTTCATGTCTTCTGTTGCAATCCCAATTTTTACTTCAGTTTTTTTCTGAAGTTACTGAAACTGATTAAAAACTGTCGGTTTAATAGTTAACGAATCATTTAACCTCTGCAGTTCAGTCCTCACCTCTGAGATGTTCTTCAGGCTGAACTGAGGATGGATGATAGATACTTTATTATTCTTCAGGCTGAACTCCAGTTGTGTTCTTGTGGTTTAAAAATGGATTGAACTGGTTTTTGTTGCTCTTTTCTGATAAGAGCAATGATAATCAGGACTCTACTGATGTGAACCACTAAAGGAGCTTTTATTTTGGTGACTTCTGCTCCTGGAGATGATTTCCTCCTCCAACATGGAGGGTCTTCACACATTTTCTGTTAATAAAATGGAGTAAAAGCTGCAGCTGTTTGTGGGTCTGACAGGTGCTGAAGCTGTGCAGCACCTCATGGCGACTGATCAGATGTTTTAAAGATTTGTTTGATCGCTGGTTTCTTTGTCCTCGAGTCTCTTTACTTCCTCACTGGTCTGAGTTTAGACTTATTGAAGGAAAGAGTCAATGTGTTAACATAATGAAAAGCAGTGTCTCAAATCCCTGAATCTTTAAGTAAAATGTTAGTTTTCTTAATGTCTTTCAGTCTGACACAGAGAGACACACCCTGGCTAAGTACCTGATGGAGCTGACCCTCCTGGACTACTCCATGGTCCACTACCGGCCCTCTGAGATCGCTGCTGCCTCCCTCTGTCTCTCCCAGCTGCTGCTGGACGGCTTGTCCTGGGTCAGTTTCACCTTTAAACACCTGATTCATGTTCATCAGCTTCAGGCAGGTTGATAATGGAGCTTCTCTGCTGTCAGTCTCCCACCCAGCAGCACTACTCCACCTACGATGAGCTCCACCTGAAACCCATCATGCAGCTCATCGCCAAAAATGTTGTGATGGTGAACGAGGGGAAAACTAAGTTCCAGGTGAGTCTGACTTTAAATCATTGTCCAGACGATGACCTGTCGGCTCAAACTGACCGATTCTTCTTCTGCAGGCCGTCAGGAACAAATATTCAAGCAGCAAACTGATGAAGATCAGCCTGATCCCTCAGCTGAAGTCTCCCGTCGTGGAGAACCTGGCGGCCGCTCTGCTCAACACTTCCTGAGAGACTTTTCGTCTGTGGACGTTTCACTTGCACTTTATTGGAGCTTTATCTCAACCTGTGGAGAAACTTCACTAGTTTTTATGGGATGTTTTTAGTTCATCTGAGCGTCATGGTTTCATTGAAATCAGTTTTTCCTGAATCTTTTGATCTTCTAGATTCTTCAGCTGCATCGTGTTGATTGAACCTCAGTCCGTTTACTACCAACTTCAGTGGAGCAGAAATGTCCTGAAGGGCTTCTCATCTGAGATGTTAGGTTTTTTTTTTTTTGGGGGGGGGGGGTGTTAACAGCCATATGCCTGGAGGAACATCTGAGGTCCAGAACAACCTTCTGAGTTTCTGCTGCCAGACCTTCAGCTCCTGTTTCTGTTTCAGAAGAGATCTTTGTTCTGCTTCCAGAAATCTGAGCTGTAAATTGGATGTTTTATCAGATGTGAATGAATAAGTGCCTTGTTTTCTTAAATGTTTTGCTGTGATTAGTTTTATAGTTTTAATGTGTGCTGCATGATTCAGCTGCATTTTAAGCTCAGATCTTGGACTGTATGGTTCAAACTAAAGCTAAATAAAAGGTTTTAGGTATCCTGCTGTGGTTTTAACAGTCTTTGACTTACTTTGGTTCTACCAGCTTTTTGTTAATTCAACATTAAGAGGCTTCCTTTGCCTCTCAGAAAAACATTCCTGAATATTTTGAACTAAGAGCTCCTACAGTAGGAGCTAGATTTCTGCTCATTTCCACAAAGCAAAGTTCATTTCTTCAATATTTTAGGAAAGATTCTCTCTTACTAGCCTGAGAGGAGTTCTGTGCCTGAGAACTGTTTCTAAAACCTTTTTCTATCAGCTGTCTGTTCTTGCTGGAGGATTTTCTTTTCTCTTGCTGACGTTTAGTCTGCTTCTTTCATGCTCTGGAATTTGGAGGAAGATTTTAGTTCTGTGGTGCCATGGGATGAAATATGAGGTTTATTTGGGATCCTGTTAAAATCTTCAGCTGTTCTCTACACTCTGTGCCAAATTGTTAGGCAAGTAGGTTTTTGTTTTTTTTTGTCCAAAACATAATCTTAGAAATAAGTCTGGGCCTTCCCACTCTTAAATAGTCTTCTCCTACGCTAACTTTGTATTTGTCAGACATTTCAAATTATATCACATTTAAAGCAAGAAAATCACATGTCAAAAGTGCATGTTATGAATTATTGGCAAGTTTTAGCTTTCATCAAAATGGGACAAAAAAAGGACTTAACGGCTTCAGAAAAGAGCCAAATAGTTCAGTTGCTGTCAGAAAAACTTACTCCCAATGAAATTGGGAAGAGATACTAGGACCATCAAAAATGGTCAAGATGGCAGAAAAAAGTGAGTTGAAAAGGAAAAAAGAACATCAAAGGATCTGAGAAGAATTAAGCGAGAAGCAGCCAGACGACCGCTGGCATCAAGTTCTACCATCTTAAAAAGCTGTGACTTACCTGAAGTTCCTAGAAGTACCAGATGCCGCATCCTAAGAGAGTACGGAACAGTCAAGAAATCACCCAAACAGCCTCCACTCAAAAACCACAGAAAAATGGTTGGAATGGGCAAAACAGACAGTTATATTCTCCAACCATCCATGGGTTAGGATGGATGCAGACGGTTGTATCAGTTCAGGTGTTTTCAGTAGAACAGTCTGATAAATGTTCCAGAAGCCCTTCTGCAGTCAAACAGGGTTTTGATTTCATGTTCTAGTGATTCTAGCAGCAGTTTTCTCTGGAGGTTTTTTCCAGGCCTCAGCTTGTTCTCCACGGTTCCTCCATCCTGTTCTCAGAACCTTCTCCTGCTCTGTAGACTCATTTACTTAATTTTTCTTGATGCTGCTCAGCTGCTTGGAGAAGCTCATTGCCGCTGATGGTTGTGCCTTTTAAATTTCCTAACAAACTGCTATGGCTCTAAAAAGATCAACGAAGCTCTGAGACTTTGATTAAAATGAAAAACGAGCTCAAAACTGTTGGAGTGCTCAAAGTTTTACGATTTTCAACCTTATTTTTACTTCTAAGTTGTACAAAACACCAATGTTGCTTAAAATGGTGAAAGAGTTAAAACTTAATATTTTTCTGCCTTTTGGAGGAGAGTTCTTTTTCTACTGATTTAAAACATTTTAAATTGTTATGTTTTGCAGGAAAGTGATTGTTCTGAGATATTCATAGCAGATAGAAATGCTCAAATCTCTTTAGTCTTTAATGAGAACAACATAAAACACGTCAGTCTTTCTTAATGTTCAGGATAAAGTTTCATCTTCAAATTTCTGCCTTTAGTTCATCTTTCATTGACAAAAACAGGAGTTTTCGTCTGTCGGTTCCAGATGATTAAATCGGAATAAAACGAACCAGAAGTCCTTCAGTGGAATTAGTGGAATAAATCCAAGCCAGAGTGTTGGTCTTTTACCAGTTTATTACTAAAATAGGTTATGTGGAGTGTAAAGCTGACAGGTTTGGACTGAGATGGTCTGGACCAGGAGGTCTGAGCTTCAGTTGAAGCGGACTCTCCTCATGGAGCCCACAGTGCTGTTCTGGCTGCCCCAGTCTGAGAAGTTGTTGTAGTCGCGTTTCTCCAGGATGTAGTGAGGTCCTCTGTAGTTGGGCTCCTGGTAAACCACCCAGCTGTGGAGGAGGAGGAACATCAGATCCATTTAGAGGAGAATAAACCCGGAATCCGAAAATGATTCCAGGTGGAGGATGAAAGGAACTGAATCATCCAGTTCCTAAAACCACAGATCAGGTTCTTTTAGTTCATCTGGAAGATGAAGCTGCAGCTATTTATTGCTTATTAAATTTATTATATTACACCTGAAACTGCAGATAAGATGGATTTTACAGCACATTTTATTTTTAAGGTTTATAACAGATTCTAACCTGAATAATGGGTTATTAAATTCAATAAACTTTATTGGCATCAAGGATGTTGAAATTAAAAACAGAGAAGGAAAAAATATACTATTTATTACAAAGAAATTGAATAGAAAAATAGAAGAAAAATACGACACGCTTGTATGAAGTGTTTGCCAGGATTATTGTCATATTTAGGATATTTTAAATGTATTAATATCAAATGTTTGTTTTAAATAATTAACATGTAAAACTGTAGTTTTACCAAATCTGTTATTAGTAGATAATAATAATTAAATGATATTAGTCTTTAAAGTGCCTCGAGGTTTAAAAATAACGGAACAAAATGATGATATGAACTCATTGTTAAACTATTTAATGTAAAAGAAGCTCTGAGTTTGTGCAGAATTCTTGTATTTACAATAATAATCAGAACCAGGAGTGTTTCAGTAACTAAATTAATTTAATCATAAATTAATGTTCAGGAGATATTCAGCTCCTGTTTGAGCTGCATCATCAACAGCTCCTGAGGTTTACAAGAGTTAAAGTTCATGTAGCTGCACATCAATGAGTTTCTTTCATTTTGACTTTGTCTTGTTCAACTTGTTCATTTCTCTTATTAAACTATTTTTATTGACAGCACCCTTCATGTTTCTATATCGTGGTAGCTTGAATTAATCCCAGTAAATCCTGGTATTAAAGAGCTGTACTTACGCTCCTCCCAGCACCCGGATGGAGGCCACTCTGTTCAGGCTGTAGCGGCTCATCAGGTTTGGGATGTCGTCCTGAATCTCCATCTTCTTACCGGAGAAACCAGCTCGTTCAAACAGCTGAGCTCTGGCCGGGTTGTTGTCCTGAGAGACAGACGGAGACGTTTAAGACATTTAATCATCATCACAGACACTAGAGATCAGAAAAAACAGCCAACATTTACATGGTTCCTCTGGAGTTCATCTTCTTTATTCCCTAAAACCTTTAATGTGAGTTTAAATCAGTGCACAGCTCTGAGTTATTAAATTAAAATCTTTGATTGTCCTCTGAATTGATTTTAACAAAACAATCCAAACTTGCATATTTCTGAGCATTCAATGAGGAAATATCTACGGCACTATTTCTGCTCCACCACATTTTTCTGAAAACTTCCAATTTTTATACATAAAACATTTGGAGAACTATAAATGAAACTAAACAGGAGTTTATGTAGAAGCTGGTTTTACTACACCAGATAGTCCTGCAATTCCAGATGCTGTTTCACAAGAAGTTATTTAAAACTTCAGTAAAAAAGGTAAAAATGAACATTATTCTGACAAACTGTACTGCAGGGACACAGTGTGGCTTTTAGAATGAGAACCCCCCGTCGAATCGCCACCTTATCGCGGTGGAGGGGTTTGAGTGTCTCGGTGATCCTGGGAGCTATGTTGTCCCTGGTAGGGTCTCCCAAGGCAAACTGGTCCTGGGTGAGAGACCAGACTAAGAGCGATTCAGAAGACCACGATGAAAACAAACAAAGGTGAAGCCGCTACCTCGCCCGGGTTAGGGAAACCGGGGCCTTCCCCTGGAGCCAGGCCTGGGGGGGGGGGGGAGCTCGCAAGAGAGCGTCTGGTGGCCGAGCTTTGGGGTCCCGTGGGGCTCGGTCGGGCACAGCCCGAAGAAGTAACACGGGGCCACCGCCCAATAGGCCCACCACCTATAGGGCAGGAAGTCGGGGTCGGGTGCTATGTGCACCGGGCAGTAGGCAGGAGCGGGCGCCTGGGCGTGCCGCCCCCTGGTGGTGTAGACTAGCTCTGGGGACGTGGAACGTCACCTCACTGGCGGGGAAGGAACCTGAGCTGGTGCGGGAGGTGGAGCGATTCCGGCTAGATATAGTTGGGCTCACCTCCACGCACAGCAAGGGTTCTGGAACCAGAATCCTGGAGAGGGGTTGGACTCTCCTACTCCGGAGTTGCCCAAAGTGAGAGGCGCCGGGCGGGTGTGGGGATACTTACAAGCCCCCGGCTGAGCGCCGCTTTGTTGGAGTTCTCCCCGGAGAACGAGAGGGTCGCCTCTCTGCGACTTCATGTTGCAGAGGGGAAAACTCTGACTGTTGTCTGTGCTTATGCGCCGAACAGCAGTTCGGAGTACTCGGCCTTCTTGGAGTCTCTGGGTGGTGTCCTGGAAGGGGTACCGCCCGGGGATTCCATAGTTCTCCTGGGAGACTTCAACGCTCACGTGGGCAACGATGGAGGAACGGCCTGCCCGATCTGAACCCGAGTGGTGTTTTGTTATTGGACTTCTGTGCTAGTCATGGATTGTCCATAACGAACGAACAGAATGATCTATTTTTTCTGTAAAATGTCAGATTGAAGAACTGTTTCTATACAATCTGTAGACTTCATGTCTGCTTTTATGATGGTGTATGTGGTTTTAAGTGTTTTAATGGTGTCCAAGGGTTTATAAGTGTTTTTAAGAGTTTCTAAGTGTTTTAATGGTGTCTAAGTGTTTTTAATGGTGTCTAAGTGTTTTAATGGTGTCTAAGTGTTTTTAATGGTGTCTAAGGGTTTCTAAGTGTTTTAATGGTGTCTAAGGGTTTCTCAGTTCTTTAATAGCGTCCAAGGAGTTTTAAGTGTTTTAATAGTGTCTAAGGGTTTCTAAGGGTTTCTAAGTGTTTTAATGGTGTCTAAGTGTTTTTAAGTGTTTTAATGGTGTCTAAGGGTTTCTAAGTGTTCTAATGGTGTCTAAGGGTTTCTAAGGGTTTCTAAGTGTTTTAATGGTGTCTAAGGGTTTCTAAGGGTTTCTAAGTGTTTTAATGGTGTCTAAGTGTTTTTAAGTGTTTTAATGGTGTCTAAGGGTTTCTAAGTGTTTTAATGGTGTCTAAGGGTTTCTCAGTTCTTTAATAGCGTCCAAGGAGTTTTAAGTGTTTTAATAGTGTCTAAGGGTTTCTAAGGGTTTTTAAGTGTTTTAATGGTGTCTAAGTGTTTTTAAGTGTTTTAATGGTGTCTACAGGTTTCCTAAGTGTTTTTAAGTGTTTTAATGGTGTCTAAGTGTTTTTAAGTGTTTTTAATAGTGTCTAAGGGTTTCTAAGTGTTTTTAAGGGTTTCTAAGTGTTTTAATGGTGTCTAAGTGTTTTTAAGTGTTTTTAATGATGTCTAAGGGTTTCTAAGTCTTTCTAACAGGGGCGGCATGGCTCAGTGGATAGAGTGGCCGTCTTGTAACTGGAAGGTTGCTGGTTCAATCCTCAGCCTGTCGAGGTGTCCCTGAGCAAGATGTCGAACCCCTAACTGCTCCTGGTGGGTTGTGGTTAGTGCCTTGCATGGCAGCTTCTGCCATCAGTGTGTGAATGTGATGTATCATGTAAAGCGCTTTGGGTAAAAGCACTCTATATATACAACCGTTTCTAAGTGTTTTCTGTGCCCACAGTGAGTCCACCTGTAACCTGTTTCTCACCTGTTTGACAGAGCGGACAGAGGAGACGTGGTCCACCTGAGCGCACCATTTATCATAGCAGTTGTACTCGCCCCTGTCGGACATGTCCCACAGGTACTGACGTCCACGGAAGTTCTCATGTTCGTAGCCGACCCATCTTTAGGAGATCAGAGGAAGGTCAGTCAGAGAGGGAGGAAAACGATGCGGTACGATCCCTACAACATCCTGTCAAACCTCAAAGGTAACTCAGATTAAATCCTGCAGTCCTGAATTTAGAACTTCAGCTCAATTCTGATGAGTTTGTGGAAGTTTCAGAATCAGACAGAAAATTATTTCTATGAAGCTTGCTTTGGTCCAGAACTTGGATTATGATTAGTAATTATTATGAAACATGAAGTCAAATGAATTTTCAGGTTGTTGTTTTGGTTAAAACTTAGTCTAACTGCATTTAAGCATCAGCATTTGGAGTTACTAATATTTTACTGGGTTATTTACATTTTCTGCAACTTTGTTCTTCAACTCCCCTAATATTCAGACAGACACACAGACAGACTCATTTTTATCCTTGATATTCAGCTTAATTTATGTAAGTCAAATGCTATAAATAATGTTTTTCTTATTCTACCAGCATTGCCTTTTAGTATCTATATTTGTCTTGACATCTTATTAAACAGGTTCTTGTCTTTTTTTCTACTGGGTTAGCTTGTGCTTCTACCTGAAACTGAATAGTTCCACGTTAAACCAGATCTAAGAACTTCTACCTTAGTCCTCCTATTTTACTAGATTATAGAAATTATTTTGTGAAGCACAGCCTAAGTTTATGTTTTAATAAACCTTTCCAACCCAAATTTTCTTTAGTCTCATGTCATTATAATATAGTGTTATTGTGCAGTAACACCATCAATCCATGAGAATATGGATTTTAGAAAACAATAAATGCAATCATGAACCCTGAGATTTAGAGCAGTTTGACCTGAAAAACTAGAAGCAATAACAGGTCAAATATGAGTGAATTTCCTGCTGCCCTCTGATTTCAAGCTAATCCAACCATAGATATATCTATGAATCCAACATGGTCTAGTCCATTAGTTACCGTCTGTAAAAGGTAAAACCACATGTTCACATTTAGGTTCCACATGTTTGTCTACGTTTTGGGGGCTGGACATGGACCCGGTGAGGACTTACGCTCCGCTCTCCACCTGCACAGAGTTACATCTCTCTGGAAAGTTCTTGTCGCTGATCCTGGAGCAGTCGGAGCTCAGGTCCAGACGTCTGCCAGCGAAGTTACGCTGCTCGAAAAGGGTCACCTGGGATCAGAGGTAGGAGGAAAAGTAAGAAACATTCAGAAGGCGTGACTAACAGGACAACACTATAAACGCTATAAGAACTGCTCTAGAAGCCGACAGCGACAGAAACATGAAGTCTGCAGGGATTCTACAGCTGAAACTTGAGGTCTTCCTTTAAAGATGCATTTTTTAACTTTTACATTTCACTAATTTTATCCTTTTAGGGCATTTTCTTTCATCTGTGTTCTGACTCCACTAAAACATGAACTCTCATTCCTTCTACATGAACCTTTTATTTAAGCTGTGGATCTTCTTGTTGTATTTAAATACAAGAGGAAATGTTATTTATTACAAACTCCCAGAAGCGATAGAAAACCCTAGAGGACATAAAATATTTTCAACATTTTGCTTCCAAAAAACTGGTTTTATGAGATTTTATGCTCTGAAGTTGAACAAAGTTTTAGTTCTTAGGTTAGTCTCAGATATCCAGACCTCAGGAGAACGGTCTGCAGCCCCTCACTGTTCTGTTGTGGGCGGATAAAGAAACCTCCGGCAGGTTAGTATTTCTTTTAGCTAATCACAGCTGTTGTGGGCGGGGCTTAGCCCAGGATGCAGCAGTTGTGTCCCGCCAAAAATAATTCTGTTTCAGAGGAACATTTATATGCAGAGCACGAATTCACCAAAATAAAAATATAAACCAGCTGGTAAAATAATCCCAATCTTCACCAAACTTTAAATCTTCGTGTGTTCATTGCTGTTTGAAGGTTTTAGTTGTTTTCCATGACGCGGTTTAGAAAACTCAGAAAGTGAAAAGAAATGCATGAACAGGACAAAAAGAAAGTCTTAAACCTGAAGCCTTCAACTCTGTCAACTCTGAAGAGAGCCGAGCTTGCTGTTTCCTCTGTTTCCATGCTAAGCTAAGCTATACTAAGCTAAGCTAATCACCTCCAAAGTGTAGCTCTATACTGAACCAGCTGGAACCTTTCGAAGCACGATTACACGATTAATCAATCAATAACTATGAATAATTTAGTTTTCTTTAAGTCTGTTTTCTCTTTTTCCAGCTTCTTAAAAGTGGCAATCTGATAGTTGCTTTCCCAGTCAACCCCAGTAAACCGAACATCTTTTGGTTGTTGCAAAAAATGTGACAGTTTCTGACAATTTATAGATCTGTCAACTATTTGGTTAATTAAGAAAATTAATCAACAAGGAAAATAATCAATACTGCAGCCCCTATACACAAATATGAAAGTGATCTCATTGGACAGGACCGTTTCCCAAAATACAAAATTCATTAAGTTTCTTTTTTGTTCAGTCAACAACCCAGAGCTGAAAAAGAACAGAAAATCCTTAAATCCTTGATTGGGAAATGATCAACACGATGTCTTCTTGACATTTTGCAGCTCTAATCACAACAAGACGACATGGTCATCAATATCCCCCGCCACATGTGATGTCTATGAGTCTATATCCAAAATAGTGATCGAGGGCCATAACTCTGTTAAATATTATCGCACAGGTCTCATTTTCAAACTTGATCAAGGTGTCCATGGTGTGAAGCTACACACTAAATTTCGTAATCCGAGCTGTAATAGTTTCCGAGAAAAGCTGTCCCCTTCATCTCGGACGGACAGACGGACGGAGGCCAAACCTATATCCCCCTTTTCCACTTCGTGGAGGCGGGGGATAATAATACAGCAGAATCAGTCAGTTTAGCAGCTCTATTCACTTTAAATGAAGAAATTCAGTTTGCCTTGACATAAAAACTCTAATTATCAGACTCACCCTCCCACTGGACCCGTAGAAGGCACGTTGGAGCACAGACCCCAGCTTGCTGTAGATATAGAAGCATTTATATGAATAATTAGAACCCAAACACACACATACATTCAGTAATTACAACAATCAGAGAAGATCTGCAGTTTATGGAAATGTCTGCGTTTGAAACTGAAGCTTCTGAAAATGCCATTTCTTTTGACACATTACAGTTTTTGCTTCTACTCCAGACTCTTTCAGGAGTATTTCTGTGTTTTTCAGACTAAAACTATCATCTGCAGTGTGTTTGCGTGTCTCCTGCAACCATCGTCACTCTCCAGGTGATTTTTATGACACTGGTGGAGAGCAGAGAACCAGCAGGAGGTGGGCTGTGGAGCCGGCCCACCCACCTGGACCCCTCTGAGCTGGGTGTCTCCTCGGTCCACAGGCCCCTGGCCGGAGCAACAACTCAACATACCTGGTTTGTTGGGCTAATCCTGGGACCTTAGTAAAGATGTTCATGTCAGCTCTGCGAGGCCACAAGAAAGCCCCTTAAATACGGCGAGTGGAGGTGAGAGGACAGGTACTAGAAAGCTCAGAGTGTTTCTGCCTGAGGCCATTGATATGCTAAACACTCTGTCATGTTGTCTCCTGTTTGCAGCTGCACAAAACAACATACAAACGCACATACAAGCCGCAATAGAAACACGCCAGGGGACAGTTTGTGCACACTAACATGTAAATGTGAGCTCAGAGTGCAGCGCCGACAGTTTTGGCGTCGAACAATTCAGCATTTTGTGTGTAAAACAAAGCAGCTTATGATAATGGAGGTATTCATGCTTTGTGCAGCTCACTGTATTCAGAGAGGTCACGACCTGCAGGCGGCTGACAGCGATGGACTTCTTTCACCTCCATGAACCTGCATGGTCTCACTAACATCTGAAGGACATGAAGGCATGTTTATTAAAAATAACCTCTGGAGGGTCTTTAAAGATTCGACTCATGATTTACTGAAGGTTTCCCCATTAATGTTATTATTAGTCTGAAGAATGAGTTCATGCAGGATTGACAGAGACTCAAAATAAATAACTGTAATATATCAAAGAGTCTAGCCAGTTATAATTTTAATGCACAATAAACCAGGGAAAGACTTGAGAACATGTGGATTCTCTATTAAAATGTGTTCTTTTTTTTCCACTATCAACATATCATGATGAAGTAAACAACTTAAGAGGGTTATTAAAAACCAGATTACAGCTGAGAACACAAGATGGCAACCTAGGTAGATGTTACTGATACACAAAAACAACAAAATTCTTAAATTTAGATGTTTTTGATTTGTACATTAAAACATGCAGAAATTACTTTGGATTTTGGTTTTTAAACAGTTTGATTACTTTCATTTTTTTGACAACTGAGGGGCTTACACAACAAAAGATGTAATTTTACTTTATTATCAGTGATATTTAAATTCATAACACAGAAATAATGTAAAATCAACAAGGATGTTTGTCCAACAGTAGCTAAGAAATCAAGCTAGCAAGCTAGAGCTACATCAAGCTAATACATCCATCCATCCTCTATACACCGCTTTATCCTCACTAGGGTCATGGGGGGTGCTGGAGTCTATCCCAGCTGACTGAAGGCAGGGGACACCCTGGACAGGTCACCAGTCTGTCACAGGGCTACATATACAGACACACAATCACACTCACATTCACACCTACGGACAATTTAGAGTAACCAATTAACCTCAGCATGTTTTTGGACTGTGGGAGGAAGCCGGAGTACCCGGAGAAAACCCACGCATGCACAGGGAGAACATGCAGACTCCATGCAGAAAGATCCCAGGCCGGGATTTGAACCGGGGATCTTCTTGCTGCAAGGTGAAAGTTCTAACCACTATACCACTATGCGGCCCTCAAGCTAATACAGCATAACATTATTAGGTTAACCTACAGTCAGCTAGTTAGCTAGAGCTACAGCAAGCTAATACAGCATAGCATTGTTAGCTTAACCTACAGTCGGCTAGTTAGCCTTTTAAACAGATATTATGTTTTTTGTACTGGTTAGCATTTATGTTACTATATTAGAGGATAATGAACATAATCTACCAGAAATCTAACGTTAACAAGACAAAAGCAAAAGCTTTGAAAATCATTAATGTCTACCTGGGGCATCTTCCCTCAAAAGTGTCACTCTTTCTCATCTTACAGGAAAAGTTTTGATTTTTTATGTTTGAACCAAAGGATAACCCTCCATACAACTGTAATGCTAAGTAAACACACACAGTAAAGCAAAGTTAGTATATGAAGAGTTCATTTGCAAAAACAGATAACTCCGTTCTATAAATTTTCAGAAAACTTATTTTTTTTAATTGTTTACTTGAGATTATAATAACACTAATAATTTATTTTTTCTCTATTTTGTCATGTATTTTTCTACTGAGTCAAATCCACTCAACTTCAGTTTGATTAATATTATCTCAAGTAAACAATAAACAAATAAGTTTTCTGAAAATTTATGAAAACGTAGTCATCTGTTTTTGCAAATAAACTCTTCATATGTATATTTTTAATAACACGGGAAATAAATCCTGAGTTTGAATAACTTCCAGTCTGGTTGGAGCTGCAGTTCATCTGATTCTTAGAACAACTAATCATCTGTTCACACTGTAAAGATATTTAAGTTATAATGCCAGCTGTGTGTGCTACCAGTAATAATCAGGAATAAAAACCCACATTTTTACTGAAAGCATGTCTCCTGCATCATCAGTACACATCTGTAGGAAAAAACAGCTGGAATATGAGTGGAAACTTCAGCATGTTGGGATCATTTTAATAGAACATGAACTTTCTTCCTGCTGATGAGGAGATGTGAGTTTAATGTAGAGAAAACTGCAGAAACAAAAGGATCAGGATCAGTTGATCTGGTGCAATGTTATATTTCATTTATTTTTTCATTATCACGTGTTATATTATTTATTATAGCTGTATAATTACCAGAATTAGTTTTTACTGTTTTATTCTATCCTTATTTTAGCTTATTAATTTTATTTCAAACATGTATCGTACTTAGATATTATTGTGTTTTACTTTAAGGTGCTGTATTTAATATGTTATTTCATTCATTCTTCTCCGTGCATTATGTATACATATATATATATATATATATATATATATATATATATATATATATATATATATATATATATATATATATGTATATGTGTGTGTGTGTGTGAAAACTGAACAGAAAAAGTGTTTGGGTCCCAAATAACAAAATAAATCCATAAATGTGAGCTGCTTCCTCAACGTACAGTATTTCCTGAGTTGTGAATCCAAACAGACCCGGTTCATGTAGTTCTGATAGTTCCTGATATTGTCTGCTCTGTTCTCAGATAAATACAGTCTAAAACCACCAGCAGTGAGACCAAGCTGCTCGCTAACATTAACTTCTGCTTACAGTGTCAAAATCCCTCCTTTTTCCAAAAGATCTGTTTGCCCAGCAGATTTATCCTCACACTCTGCTGCCTCCAAATGGATCCTATTGACTGAGCTGCAGGGCTGATGAATGGCAGAAAAATGTCCTGGATGCTTCACTGTGTTTTGTTTTTTGTGGGCTGGCAGCGGACCGGCCGGTGACACCGCTGAGCATTAACCAGAAGCTTGGCGATGCTTCTTGCACTTTGGAGCAGCTTCCAGCGGAGACCGATGCAGCAGGTCAGACATTAAATGTGGTTCTGGTGAGGCTGAGGCTGAGACAGAAGCTGTAGGGAAACAAACAGCACAGAGGCTTCACACAGGGACTTTAAAACCAGCTGATTTCTATTTAAATCTAAAAAGAGAAGCTTGAAATGTCGCTCCTCCTCACCGTGCTGGACAAGTTGGCTTATTTTCTGTCTCTCATAGCGTTCTGTGTCAGTGTGTCCTACAGCTGGTTGAAATGAAGCTTCTCTGACATGATGACTGGAGGGTTTCAGTGGATGTTTAACTAATGATTAAGGATGATTTTACTCTGTGGACACCTGACACCTGAGCGTGAGTGTTTGGACGGACCGACAGCAGCCTGTAGTGGTTTTATCAGTAATCCGTGATGATCTCACCTGGCTGTTTGCTCTGCAGGTGTAAGTGAAGCCAGATCACGATGCTGCAGTGGGGAATCCTGAGGTGGTACCATGTGTTTGCACTGGTCCTGTGTGTTTCAACCAGCGAGGACTTTGACTGGACCAAGAACGACCGGACGTTTTTCTACTACGGAACCTTCCCAACCGGTAGGAAACGTGATAGGCTGAAAAGCATCAGATTTATGAAGCTAAGCTCAGTTTCATCATGAAAATGTCAGTTTATTGGCTGTTTTGGAGCATTTAAGATAAAGCAGGGAAATTAGCAGAGTTACAACAGTAAAGGGTTTAATGCAAACCTGTAGGAAGCATCAGCAAATGAATTAAACCCAAAAATAGACACGTATATGTAAAACACTACTGTTCAAATGTTCTTATGTCTGAAAGAAAAGCAGCTTTTTTCGATGACGATAACATTAAATGAAAGATAAATCCGGTGTAGACATAGTTAATGTGGTAAATGACTATTCTAGCTGTAAACAGCTGATTTTTAATGGAATACCTCCATAGGGGTACAGAGGAACATTTCCTGTGTTCTAATGCTACATCGTGTTAGCTAATGGTGCTGAAAGGCTCATTGATGGTTAGAAAACCTTTGTGCAGTTATGTTAGCACATGAATAAAAGTGGGAGTTTATCTGGATGAGCCCAGACTTTAGAACAGTACTTATAAATATTGTTTGTGTTTATCAGATCCTTCCATGTGGGGAAATTCAAATATGACCACAGATGAGCAGCTGGAGTTCACTTGTTTGTTAGTGATAGATATTTAGATTTACTTTTATTCTGAGTACTTTAAGTCTCTGAACTCCAAGTTTCTTTGCGTTTTTTATTAACAAACACTCATTTTTACTGCACCTCTATGGAAACAGCATGACAGAAACAGAGAGAAATCAGAGAAGTCTTTAGTTTGACCAGTAAAATAATATTATACATCTAACTATTTACATTTTACAGTCTCTACAAACTACCAGGTGTTTCACAATGTTGAGTGTATCTTCACTGTTCTGATGCCATAATTCATAAAAATACAGAGAAATGAAAGATGCATTTCTTTTATTTATTTTACAACAACTGGACAAACCTGGAATTACACGAGTTACCAAAACTCAAAAAGCAATTCTACATGGACAGTTATAGATATTTAACGGTTTACATTTTTACAACCTCCATAAAGTATAAAGATGTTTCTCCATGCTGAATGTTGCGTGTTTTGGTGAATAAATCCACACCAGAATGCTGGCTGTGGTTAGAAGCTGGACTATTATTTAACTTTTTCTAGGAGCTCACATCCTTTATTTTTTTCTCCATGGTGAATGGATGTCCAGCTACTCTGTTCACTGTTTCTGAGCCGTGCTGCATTTATACTGTTGACGAAATCGGTTTTATTTTCAGTTTTTATTTTATATTTTAATTTTATTTGCTCTTCTCTAACCTGTCTGTGAACACTGCCTTCAGTTCAACTGAAAACTGATTATTTGTTCCAGAGTCAGTCTGAGTGGAGCTGAGGAGTAAAACATGTTATTTGGATGATCTTTAATGGGATATGTAGAATAAAGAGCTTATTTTTGGTCGTTTTTTTGACCGAACATCATGAAACCGTTAGAAAGCTTAAAATCTGGTGATTCTGTCTTTCTTTTTTTTTTTTTACAGTTTCTGTTTTAAAGAAAGTGAATCTTTCAAATCTGCAGGTTTTGGGGTTCAGAGGATTAAAAATGTTTCGTTTGTCAGCTTTAAAAATTAATTATCAGATTCTATCATAAACAACCAAAACTTTTTTTATCAGACTGTGGATGAATTTCTGTCTTTGTTCCTCTGCAGGTTTCTCTTGGGGAGCCGGCAGCTCTGCCTATCAGACCGAAGGAGCCTGGAACATAGATGGAAAAGGAATGAGCATCTGGGACGCATTCGCCCACAAAAAGGGGAAAATATTATATAACGACACAGGAGACGCTTCGTGTGAAGGTTACTACAAATTCAAGGTGATGAGCTGAGAAAAGCCCTCGACATTCCACAATTACACCCAAACATGAACCTTTGAAACGTTCCATTAAGATCCGACATATTAAGATATCTGTCACAACCAAACTCTCTGATCCTCATATTTATTTGACCCTTTATGAAGTTAAATTTATTATTTATTATTGAAGCTGAACTGTGGCATTTTTACATAAAATGAACATCATGTACGTTTACAGAGTGTCGGTTTCACCATCAGGGAATCGTCTCTGTATTTACTCTCACTGCCACTAGAGGGAGACAAAAGCTCCACCCTGCAGGTTAAACTGTATAATAATAGTAATAATGATACTCATCATAATACTAATAATATAATACAAACTAATACCACAGACTAATACAGTCTGTGGTTAAACTAATATCTTCTTGCACTCTGCAGAATCAGCTGGTTTCAGGTTTTACTGAAGCTAGATGCTGTTTGCACCAAATAAATGAGTAGATATTTGTGGGTGAACCAGTCAAAGATATTCCAAGTTGTCTTCTGCATTATTTTTGATATATTTCTTCATATGTTTTATGTCTGAAAATGTGGATCTCTGTTAGATTAATACCTGTCTTATGTCTGTACAATAACTATGAAGGAACAGCTTAAAATCAGAGCTGAACATTAATGTATTTCTGATTTATCTGCAGAAATTTAAAATAATGTTTGTCTTTAAGGATGACATCAACCTGATGAAGGACATGAAGCTGAATCATTACCGGTTCTCCATCTCCTGGCCGAGGCTTTTACCCAGCGGACTGAAGAGTGAGCAGAAATCTAAGTATTCTATATGCTGAGGATCTATGTATTCTATATGCTGAGGATCTGTTTATTCTATATGCTGAGGATCTATATATTCTATATGCTGAGGATCTATGTATTCTATATGCTGAGGATCTATGTATTCTATATGCTGAGGATCTGTTTATTCTATATGCTGAGGATCTGTTTATTCTATATGCTGAGGATCTATGTATTCTATATGCTGAGGATCTATATATTCTATATGCTGAGGATCTATGTATTCTATATGCTGAGGATCTATATATTCTATATGCTGAGGATCTGTTTATTCTATATGCTGAGGATCTGTATATTCTATATGCTGAGGATCTATGTATTCTATATGCTGAGGATCTATATATTCTATATGCTGAGGATCTATATATTCTATATGCTGAGGATCTGTTTATTCTATATGCTGAGGATCTACGTATTCTATATGCTGAGGATCTGTTTATTCTATATGCTGAGGATCTGTTTATTCTATATGCTGAGGATCTATGTATTCTATATGCTGAGGATCTATGTATTCTATATGCTGAGGATCTATATATTCTATATGCTGAGGATCTGTTTATTCTATATGCTGAGGATCTGTTTATTCTATATGCTGAGGATCTATATATTCTATATGCTGAGGATCTACATATTCTATATGCTGAGGATCTATGTATTCTATATGCTGAGGATCTATGTATTCTATATGCTGAGGATCTATGTATTCTATATGCTGAGGATCTATGTATTCTATATGCTGAGGATCTATATATTCTATATGCTGAGGATCTACATATTCTATATGCTGAGGATCTACGTATTCTATATGCTGAGGATCTGTTTATTCTATATGCTGAGGATCTGTTTATTCTATATGCTGAGGATCTATGTATTCTATATGCTGAGGATCTATGTATTCTATATGCTGAGGATCTATATATTCTATATGCTGAGGATCTATATATTCTATATGCTGAGGATCTGTTTATTCTATATGCTGAGGATCTATATATTCTATATGCTGAGGATCTATATATTCTATATGCTGAGGATCTGTTTATTCTATATGCTGAGGATCTATATATTCTATATGCTGAGGATCTATATATTCTATATGCTGAGGATCTATATATTCTATATGCTGAGGATCTATATATTCTATAAATGTTCTGGTGATGTTTCCAGTAGTGTTATGTTCTGATCCTGAATGCTGCATTAAGAACATTCTTTCTGTGTTATCATGTAACATTGATTTTTATACAGTACGTAAGCATTTTGTGCTGAAATATTACTTTTTGTTCGGTAAATATTAAAATTATTACTGAACCGTTTAATTAGTAAATTCCATTACTGTTTACTGACAACTAATTTTAAAAGTTAAAAAAATTGTTTGTGGACCGAAGAGTCAAAAATACACCAAACTAATCTTTGCAATGGGAATCTGGCTTCTTTGTTTGGTCTTGACAGCATTTTTGACATTTAAAGGCCAGAAAAATTCTGAATTAATGTAGAATTCATAAAACTAATAATTTTGGAACTCTAATTACCTAATTACGGTTTACAGTGTTACTCATACAGTTTATCCATACGTACTGTTTACAGTGTTTAGACTTCTTATTTCTTATTTTTTTGATTTATCCCTGTAGAGTTAGATTTATATTTTATCCACTTCTGTACATTTATGTAATAGTGGGTTGCATCACAATCTGTATGTTCTGTTTATTCTGGAACAGACTGTAAATTCTGCACTTTACTGCTGCTTTTGCAGTTGAATGTAATCTAATCTATTATTGTTATAATTATATAATTGGTAACTCCTGCAGGTGAACACATCAACGAGAAAGGTATCAAATACTATGACGACCTGATCAACATGCTGCTGGAAAATAAGATCACCCCCATAGTGACTCTGTACCACTGGGACTTACCTCAGGTGAGAGTTGCAGGTTTGTTTCTGGAGTCTGGGAGCTGATCTGTGGGTTCATATATATACACACACACGTATATATATATATATATATATATATATACATATTTATTTATAAAATATATATATCATATTTCACTTTTCCTCCAGGTGCTGCAGGATAAATACGGCGGCTGGCAGAATGTCAGTATGGTCAACTACTTCAACGACTTCGCTAACCTGTGCTTCGAACGGTTTGGAAACAGAGTCAAGTACTGGATCACCTTCAATAACCCCTGGGTAAATAAAATAAATAAAAACACTCCTGGGTGCATCATCTTTAATAAAAACATTCTGTGTCTGTGGATGACTGAGGATCAGGATGTGAGTTTTTATTTTCTATTTTCAGTCCATCGCTGTGGAGGGATACGAAACAGGAGAACATGCTCCTGGAATGAGGCTGAGAGGAACCGGAGCCTACAGAGCTGCTCACAACATCATCAAGGTATAGAACAGAACAGAATACAACAGACCTCAACATAATATTCTACAATTCTACAGTTTCATTTAGCAGACGCTTTTGTCTAAAGCGACATACAACACAAGCAAGAATTCAGACATAAGGAAAAACCTGTAGTAAGTTCAAAAGTGCTTCAAGTGTGATTGGTCAAAGGTGTTGCCATCAAGTTGCAGAAGAATTGCCAAGCATAATATATAATATAATAATATGGAAAAAAGAACTAACTGGTGCATAAAGGAAATGAAGCGTCTGTGTAATGTTTCCCAGTGACTGTTCAAACTAAATCTAACCTCTGACCTTTAAATTCCCAGTTTAGACTGGCTGATGTTGATGAGAAACTAAGTGAATGGTTTTAGGAGTAATAATGAACTTTTGTTAATTAATCAGTTCCTGTTTTTCCTGCTTATAAAACTTACTAGTAGTTTGATGTTCTCCAGTTGTTCATCTTCACACTAACAGCAGATTTTATTGGCATCTTTTGGAGGTTAATGTCAGATAAAGTCTTTTATTTTATCATCTTTCTGTCTTTCCAACAGGCCCATGCTAAAGTCTGGCATACGTACGACATGCAGTGGAGGAGCAAACAGAAAGGTGAAGTACGGAGCACTTCCTGTTTCTTTGGTTGTTGTTTGGTTGTTGTTTGGTTGTTTTTTGATTGTGTTTGGTTGTTGTTTGGTTGTTGTTCGGTTGTTGTTTGGTTGTGCTTGGTTGTGTTTGGTTGTTGTTTGGTAGTGTTTGGTTGTTGTTTGGTTGTTGTTTGGTAGTGTTTGGTTGTTGTTTGGTTGTAGTTTGGTTGTGTTTGGTTGTGTTTGGTTGTTGTTTGGTTGTGTTTGGTTGTGTTTTGTTGTGTTTGGTTGTGTTTTGTTGTGTTTGGTTGTTGTTTGGTTGTGTTTGGTTGTGTTTGGTTGTTGTTTGGTTGTAGTTTGGTTGTGTTTGGTTGTGTTTGGTTGTTGTTTGGTTGTGTTTGGTTGTTGTTTGATTGTGTTTGGTTGTTGTTTGGTTGTGTTTGGTTGTGTTTGGTTGTTGTTTGGTTGTGTTTGGTTGTTGTTTGGTTGTGTTTGGTTGTGTTTTGTTGTGTTTGGTTGTTGTTTGGTTGTGCTTGGTTGTGTTTGGTTGTTGTTTGGTAGTGTTTGGTTGTTGTTTGGTTGTTGTTTGGTAGTGTTTGGTTGTTGTTTGGTTGTAGTTTGGTTGTGCTTGGTTGTGTTTGGTTGTTGTTTGGTTGTGTTTGGTTGTGTTTTGTTGTTGTTTGGTTGTTGTTTGGTTGTTGTTTGGTAGTGTTTGGTTGTTGTTTGGTTGTAGTTTGGTTGTTGTTTGGTTGTGTTTGGTTGTTGTTTGATTGTGTTTGGTTGTTGTTTGGTTGTGTTTGGTTGTTGTTTGGTTGTGTTTGGTTGTTGTTTGATTGTGTTTGGTTGTTGTTTGGTTGTGTTCGGTTGTGTTTGGTTGTTTTTGGGTTGTTGTTTGGTTGTGTTTGGTTGTTGTTTGGTTGTAGTTTGGTTGTTGTTTGGTTGTGTTTGGTTGTTGTTTGATTGTGTTTGGTTGTTGTTTGGTTGTGTTCGGTTGTGTTTGGTTGTTTTTGGGTTGTTGTTTGGTTGTGTTTGGTTGTTGTTTGATTGTGTTTGGTTGTTGTTTGGTTGTTTGGTTGTGTTTGGTTGTTGTTTGATTGTTGTTTGGTTGTTGTTTGGTTGTGTTCGGTTGTGTTTGGTTGTTTTTGGGTTGTTGTTTGGTTGTGTTTGGTTGTTTTTTGATTGTGTTTGGTTGTTTTTTGATTGTGTTTGGTTGTTGTTTGGTTGTTGTTTGGTTGTGCTTGGTTGTGTTTGGTTGTTGTTTGGTAGTGTTTGGTTGTTGTTTGGTTGTTGTTTGGTTGTAGTTTGGTTGTGTTTGGTTGTGTTTGGTTGTGTTTGGTTGTGTTTTGGTTGTTGTTTGGTTGTTGTTTGGTAGTGTTTGGTTGTTGTTTGGTTGTAGTTTGGTTGTGTTTGGTTGTGTTTGGTTGTTGTTTGGTTGTGTTTGGTTGTTGTTTGATTGTGTTTGGTTGTTGTTTGGTTGTGTTTGGTTGTGTTTGGTTGTTGTTTGGTTGTGTTTGGTTGTTGTTTGGTTGTTGTTTGGTTGTTGTTTGGTTGTGTTTGGTTGTTGTTTGATTGTGTTTGGTTGTTGTTTGGTTGTTGTTTGGTTGTGTTTGGTTGTTGTTTGATTGTTGTTTGATTGTGTTTGGTTGTTGTTTGGTTGGTATTTGGTTTTTGTTTGGTTGTTGTTTGGTTGTTGTTTGGTTGTTGTTTGGTTGTTGTTTGGTTGTTGTTTGGTTGTGTTTTGTTGTTTGATTGTGTTTGGTTGTGTTTGATTGTTGTTTGATTGTGTTTGGTTGTGTTTTGTTGTTTGGTTGTGTTTGTTTTTTTGGTTGTTGTTTGGTTGTTGTTTGCTTGTGTTTGGTTGTTGTTTGGTTGTTGTTTGGTTGTGTTTTGTTGTTTGGTTGTGTTAGGTTTTTGTTTGGTTCTTTTTTGGTTAAATTTGGTTGTGTTTCGTTGTTGTTTCGTTGTTTTTTGGTTATGTTTGGTTGTGTTTTGTTGTTGTTTGGTTGTTGTTTAGTTGTTTCTTTGGTTGTTGTTTGGTTGTTTCTTTGGTTGTTGTTTGGTTGTTTCTTTGGTTATGTTTGGTTGTGTTTGGTTTTTGTTTGGTTGTTTTGTGGTTATGTTTGGTTGTGTTTTGTTGTTGTTTGCTTGTTGTTTGCTTGTGTTTGGGTGAATCTTTCATGCCGTACTGTGTCTCCAGGCCTGGTGGGCATCTCTCTGACGGCCGACTGGGGGGAACCGGTGGACATCTCCAACCAGAGAGACATCGAGGCAGCAGAGAGGTACATCCAGTTCTACATGGGCTGGTTCGCCACGCCTGTCTTCCACGGAGATTATCCACAGGTCATGAAAGATTACGTAGGTATGTAATACAATAGAATAACTTTATTAATTCATTTTTTTAATGTGGAGCCAAATTCAGTGGTTTCTGTGATACTGCTCCTGAGAAATCTGTTTAAAACTGATGTCAGACATTTCTCAGGCATGCTGAGGTGTTAATCTGTCAGACTTTAGCTCCAACTATCTCCAACAAACAACTGAATGGATTTCATTGACCTGGACCAATCACAGTGACTGTAGAAGGTGTCATTAGTAGCTAGGCAGATTTTAAAAATATGTACCAAGAAGTTTTTTCATTAAAAATGACTTTATAAGTGAATTTACTCTCCCAGTATTTTAAATTACGACTCATTTTAAAGATGTTTATTTCATTTAGCTTTTAACTGCCCTGTTTCAGTGCTTAAAGGCTAATTTTCCTCTGATGGCTTCATCTACGGTTGTAATAAATTTAGAAAGCATCATGTAAACTTGGAGGAGTATTTTAATGACCTTAAAATCAGTAAAACTGTAGCCGGATGCTTCTTCAAACCTACAAGAATTTTGTTGGCGTTAAGTTGTGAAGCTTCTCGTTTTCAGCTGGAACAGTATTTTAACATTTAATTAAAATAAATTTAGTTTTATTTTTCTTATTTATTTTATGTTTACAGGTTGTAAGTCTGTTGTACATAAAAGTCACTTTCTATCAGAAACTACTGAAATAATCAGCTGTTTATTCAGTAAATTATGAAAATAAACAATTTTAAACAATTAAAGTCAAAACTTCAATCTTTCCAAGTTTTTAAATGGAAAATATTCTTCATCATATTTTTGTATTTACTACATTTTGACATTTAAAAGTCATAAAAGTTCTCAAATAATAAAACACTCCCAATAAACATAATTATTCTGGAGCACTTCATCTCACATTCAGGAACCCTGAATAAAAATAACGTGACAACATCTAGAAATCATCTCTTTAATGCTGGTTTGAGAACATTTCCATCCAAACCGCCTCTGAAAGCCAGAGTTCATGTCTTTGTTAACTTTAATGATAAAGATCCTGAAAATGTTCTTTGAACATTATTAGAACTTGTGAGGAACCGTATCTGATGTTGTTTAGACATTTATTTCTCTACTAACTGTCCAGGCAGGAAAAGTGGCCAGCAGGGCCTCGGAGCTTCTCGGCTTCCTGTCTTCTCGCCTCAGGAGAAAAGTTACATCAAAGGTACCTGTGACTTCCTGGGCCTCGGACACTTCACCACCCGATACGTCACCCAGAAGAACTACCCTTCAGGAGTAGGAGACAGCTATTTCGCTGATCGAGACCTGGCCGAGCTGGTGGACCCCCAGTGGCCGGATCCTGGATCTGAGTGGCTCTACTCCGTTCCATGGGGCTTCAGACGCCTGCTGAACTTCGTCAAGGTAAATCTGACAACGAACTCTTTAGGTTTATAACAAGAGTGAAACTCATGCAACGTGCACAAATTAAGGAAAAACGTCATGTAAACTACAAAGCCAATAAAATTCAGATGATACACAGACTGCAGTCAAATGGAACAAACAGCTGAGATTTAAATGATCAGTTCTACAAAGTTTCTGTTTTTCTTTCTTGAAACTGACATGAGATAGATGAACCTTTGATACTAACCCCAAAACTAACCCTCCATCACAGTTTAATGTGTTTCTGCTTTTGAAAGCCTGAAACTGATACTAAGGACACTCTGCACCGATTTTACTAAATGTTAAAGTCATACATCATCCCATCATCAGAGCTGCAGATAGATTCTCTGACACTAATAGAAAACCGTCTCCACCAGCAGCAGGTTATAGTGAGACACCGTTCAAAACTATTTATAATGAGAAACACCGAAAAACTATTTATAGTGAGATTCATGTAAAAACTATTTATAATTGGAAACGTGTAAAAACAATACAATCATCAAAACAAAGTATTTAAAGACCCACCGAGGAATATTTTAGCGGAAATGTAGCGGTGCCGAAGCACCGCTACATTTCCCATGAGCCTCGGCGCACACTGTCACAAATTGTCGTAAACGATACGATGTAGCCAATACACACACAGTGTTTTTGTCACAAAGTTAGTCAACTAAACCAGTCACAGTCAAACTAATCCCATAGTCTACTAACCACACATCGCAAGCAACACACACAAAAGACAAAAGAATTGTATCAAACTTACAAAGAGCTAAAGTTACGTACCTGTCTAGGAGAAGCACAGCCAGCTCGGCATCTGTTTTGATTCCTTTTTGCTCCCGGAATTCTCTCCACCTCTGAAATGCCTGTCCAAGATGAACTTTTCTTTTGCTTCGTTGTCGATCTGACAACCTTTTTGCTTGCAGACTTTGCTCCGTTCGCTTCCTTTTGCGCTCCATGTGTGCCGTCTTCTCAACCAACTCTCCGCTCTGCTACTGCTAAAAACAACTAGCTCCGCTCTGCTACGCTCCGTCAGCGCACGCGCACCGTATTTGCTGTAAATCGCTCCGTCTCTCACAGGAAACTCGAGATGAGTCGACAAAAAATTAATAAAACACAAATATTTACAAAACCAAAATGATTCATGAATCGAAAATGGGGGCATTAATAAGTGTAAATAACGAAGATTCATCCACATTAATGTGAGACTTTGTTACGAGCATAAAAATCTTCCTCAGTGGGTCTTTAAGTTCTTGATATAAAATCTCATATAAAAGAAATCTGTAATTTTTATCAGATCAAATGATAGAAGAACCAGAGAGCTGAAACTGTTATGAAAAAAACCCCAAAATAAAATAAAGTAGAATGAAATGGAAAAAAACAGTGTAGCATATAAACCCTTGTGGTGAAGATCAGAGGTTCTGAGAAGGTGAAATGACCCTAAAATATGTGGAGGTTTGTACAGTTCACATCTGTTTGCTGCAGAAGTTTCTTTTATTTCTCTTCACTTAAAAAATCAACTAAAGTGTAATTTTCTCAGAGGGTTGAACAATACTTAAACTCCTTCCTTTAAATAACCCAAATGCTCTGGTAATGAACTTCTTCAAACATGTAAATTGAATATTCAGACATTTTTAAACAAGTCAACTGAAGGAGTTTAAGTATCTCGGGATCTTGTTCACGAGTGATGGGAAAATGGAGCGAGAGAGAGATGGACAGGAGGATTGGTGCAGCATCAGCAGTAATGCGGGCGTTGTACCGAACCGTGGTGGTGAAGAGGGAGCTGAGCCGTAAAGCAAAGCTCTTGATTTACCATCCATCTACATTCCTACCCTCACCTATGGTCATGAGCTCTGGGTAGTGACCCAAAGAACAAGATCGCCGATACAAGCGTCTGAAATGAGCTTCCTCCGTAGGGTGGCTGGGCTCAGCCTTAGAGATAGGGTGAGGAGCTCAGACATCTGGAGGGAGCTCGGAGTAGAGCCGCTGCTCCTTCGCATCGAAAGGAGCCAGTTGAGGTGGTTTGGCCATCTGATTTGGATGCCTCCAGGGAGACTTCCTTTGGAGGTTTTCTGAGTACGTCCGTCTGGGAGGAGACCCCGGGGTAGACCCAGAACTTGCTGGAGGGATTATATATCTTGTCTGGCCTGGGAACGCCTCGGGATCCCCCAGGAAGAGCTGGAAAGCGTTGCTGGGGGAGGGACGTCTGGAACGACCTGCTTCGCCTGCTGCCTCTGTGTCCCGGCCCCGGATAAGAGGAACAAAATGGATAGATGGATGGATGGTTGAACAATTACTGCAGATGAAACTATCAGTGTTATTTACATATTTTAGCATATTCCATGTCTAGGGTTAGCATCACTGCACAGACATGAGGCAAACAGAAACTAATTAAAAACAGATCTACTGATGTAATATTCTGTCTCACCAACAGACTCAGTATGGAAACCCGATGATCTATGTGACAGAAAACGGAGTCTCAGAGAAGATGCTGTGCACGGACCTGTGTGACGACTGGAGGATGCAGTACTACAGAGACTACATCAATGAGATGCTCAAAGGTGAAACCGTTTAGAGGACTGGGCTGTAGCCGACCAAAATCATTCCTACTCTTTAACCCTTGTGTCGTCCTGCAGGTCAAAAATGTGGGGAAAAAAATTTCACAGTGAAACTTCTGATGTCCACATTTTCCACATTTTTGGGAAATTTTTAAGCTTTTTTTAGTGGAAAAAAATAAATGTTTGTGATGTTACTTAAGAACATTCACATAAAAATCTATCAAATTCCAGCGAATTCTCTCTGGATTGTGGTTGATTTTTATGTGAATGTTCTTAAAGAAAATTTAAGTTTTACTGATGTATATGGAATCACTTTATTATCCCTTATTAATCCCACGAGGGGATATTCTGATTTTCTCACATATCCCCACTAATTTGGGAGGTCAGAGCACAGGGTCAGCGACAGTACAGCGCCCCTGGAGCAGGAAAGGTTAAGGGCCCAACAGCGGTTTGAACCTCTGACCTTCTGATTAGTAGTGCAGAGATTCAACCATTGCGCCACCACTGCTCCTTTGGAGATTTTTTGGATTTTTTGGAAGATTTTTACTAATTTTTAAAAAATATTTTCAAGGATTTTCTTGCCAAATTTGGGGGATTTTTTTTAAATCAAACTTTTAAGGGAATTTTCTTCCTGAAGGTTTTGCAAATTTTCAGAAATTTGGGGAATTTTTTTGCAAAATTTTGGATTTTTTTCAGACGAGGAAACAATATTTTTTGGTGCCCGTAAATGAAGACACCAGGAGCTGTACATGCTAGCTGTATTAGCTACATTAATAATAATTTTATATAAAAGGCTACTATCCACAGCGTAATAAACCATTAAAATCTGCTTATTTTTACCTGAAGTGATAACAAGAGACTGACAGAAGACCCCTGACCAGATTCATTAATGTCTGATAAAAGATCACCAGCAGAAGAATCACTGAGGAACAGATGAGTTGAGCTGCTGGTTGTAGATGATCTGCTATTCAAAGATATTCAAGCCCACCTGATCCCTCTGGACCCCAAAGCTGGAATCAACCTGTAGAACTACTGCAACACATGGAGGCTCCATCCATCATCCATCCATCCATCATTCATCCATCATCCATCCATCCATCCATCCATCATCCATCCATTATCCATCCATCCATCATCCATCCATCCATTATCCATCATCATCCATTCATCATCTATCATCCATCCATCATCATCCATCTATCATCTATCATCCATCCATCATCCATCCATCCATCATCATCCATCCATCCATCATTCATCATCATCCATTCATCATCATCCATCCATCATCTATCATCCATCCATCATCCATCACCCATCATCCATCCATCATCCATCCATCCCAGTGGTGGCTGGTGGTGAAATTTGTTGGGTGGGCTAACAAATGCATAATACCGATTAAATGGTTAACACAGCTGCAAAAGCAACATCACCTATGATACACACAGTTACATCAATTACAGGTACACTATACTTTTTTAGTGCTCTACATCAACACTCTCTCTCACTCACACACACACACACACACACACACACACACACACACACACACACACACACACACACACACACACACACACACACACACACACACACACACACACCACTACAAAACATGTTCCAACTGCAATGACTGCCCACAGACAGCCTGCTGCAACTGTCTTATTACAACTGTTTGGTGACATGTAGTGCAAAACACGCCTTCAGTACAACAGATGACCTCAGCAAAAACAAGGTGTCACAGTCCTTTAACAGGTCAACATGGGCCTACCTTATTTGAAAAGAAGCTCACATCAACGGCCGATGTGATCCCAGTCTCTTAACTTCCAGCTTTTCCTCCAAAGACATTGAGGAAAATGGACATGAAAGCAAATAATCCACCTTGTTCATGCTAACGCCCGCCATAGCTAACCTTTTCTTGCTGCGTCAAAGGCCTGTGGGGCTGACTGAAGTTAGCCCAAATGATCAGTAAATCACGGGGGCGGGACATGACACCTGTCAATCACTTACAAGAACGAAATGAATGAAAGCGGACTGTATCTGCTGGGGCTGTAAAAAATAAGCCCATTTAGAGATATTCTATGTTTTTCTTTTGACTGATTGCTGCTGCTGCTACCTTTGTTTTCACCTAAACCTAAAACAATCTGTTGTAAGTTATTTAAAAAATAATTTTCTCATCTTTTTTGTGTTGGCTTGGGAGGGCTTAGCCCTGTTAGCCCATTTATACCAGCCGTCCCTGGTCCATCCATTGTCCATCCATCCGTCCATCATCCATCATCATCCATCCAACCATCCATCCATCCATCAATCATCCATCCATCGTCCATCCATTGTCCATCCATCCATCCATCCATCCATCATCAATACACCACTTAGGCTAAGTTCAGACTGCAGGGCTTAATGTTCAATTCCGATTTTTTTGTGAAATCCGATTTTTTTGCGAGTTCATTCACATTTCCAATTAAATGCGACTTGCATGTGATCTCCTGTGTGAACCTCACATGACCCAAAAGTGTCCCGCATGCGCAGAAGAGGACACAACAACGACACGCAGAGAGCGTGTTCAGTGTTTACAGAAGTAAACATGGACGCTCACAGCAGAGCATGTCTGGCCATTTTAAAGTTGTTGTCCAGCCGGAGCCAGCAACTTAATCGTTTCAAGGAGAAGGTCAAGAAGGAAGAGAGCCAGGATTTTGGTCCTGGCGTTTTGTGGGGCAGTGGCAGCAACGTCTGTCCAGAGAACTGTGTGGGTGTGGAGTCACAGCCAGGAGTGGTGGATAGTGATGTGAGAGGCTTCACAGATGCAGACTTCATTCAGAATTTTAGAATGATAAGGGCGACCTTTACCTACATATGTGAGCGCCTCTTTTTAACACCCTCACGGCAAAACACGTCTTCGGCAGCCCGCAGACATGTTTTGCTTCAACGCAGAATAGTGACATTTGTGGTGTACCAATGACGTATAGGTCGGATAAATGTGACCTGGCCGTTCAGACTGAAGTCGCATGGCAAAAGATCCGATACGTATCAGAATTAGGACCACATATCCAAGTGGTCTGGGTCGCATTTGAAAAAACAGATCTGTGTCGTTCATACTGTCATGAAAAGATCAGATACAGGTCGCATAGGGGCAAAAAAATCGGATGTGGGTCACTTCAGCCTGCAGTCTGAACGTAGCCTTAGTCCTCATCAGGGTCATGGGGGGTGGAGACTATCCCAGCTGATTGAGGGTGAAGGTAGGGGACACCTGGACAGGTAACAGTCTATCACAGGTTCACCTGGACAGGTACTAACCACTGAGCCACTGCATTTAAACTAAACATGTAGAATAAAATGATTTTGATGAAACATGCTAGTCTTGAGCTTAGGTTCAGGTTATTTTTCCAGAGGAACAGCAGGTCAAAGAGGAGTAATTCAAGAATGACTGAAAGTGAAAAACCTGAAGATTTTTTCTACTTTTACAGTTTGTGGCTAATAAATTGTGTGATATTTAAAGATAGCAAACTGTTTGTGGTTCAAAGGATTAACAGAGCTTCTTGGACATGGTGTCCTTTAGTTATAGTTTAATATGTTACCTAGCAGGCTACAGGTGGGTTTACTCAGGTCAAAGCTGTGAAAACAGGATGTTCACAGGTAGTCTGTTCTCCACAAATACAGGTTTAATCCTGGAGAGATGCTGTTGTAGAACTACTACTACTACCACTACTACTGCAGTTGTCCGACCAGTCAGAATCTGATCCTATGAAAGCAGATCGACCGAAACATGGACCTGTTCAGGTATATGAGGCAACAATTAACTGTGAATGTGTTTGAATCCCAGCCATGAAGGACGGGGTGAACGTGAAAGGATACACCGCCTGGTCTCTGCTGGACAACTTTGAGTGGGATGAAGGATACTCGGAGAGGTTTGGTCTCTTCTACGTCGACTTCAGGAACAAGAACAAACCCCGATACCCGAAGGCCTCGGTCCAGTACTACAAACGCATCATCAGCTCTAACGGCTTCCCCAATCAGAGAGAGGTAAGCTCTGACATCACACGTCACGTTAAAGAAGACCAATTAGTTGTTTCACTGTGGATCTGTTGGTGTCTGCAGGTGGAGAGCTGGAAGAGGAAAGCTGTGGAGACATGCTCCTCCAGTAACCAGCTGCTGGCTGCAGGTCAGTAGATCAAACACTCCAGCAGCCTATGAAGCTCGGCGGGGCCAAACAAAGAAAGATTCAGTCTGAAGCTTGTTGTTTGTCTTTCTAACGGGGTTTTTCTTTGTTTCGCCCCTCCAGCTAGAAGACAGTTCCAGGGAAACATGCAGGAACATGCAGCAATGCAAAAGGCTTGGCCAGTGCATGATGAAGTTTAGGTATTAAAACTTTATTTAAAGAGCCTAAGTCATGTATTCCAGTTTTAAGTATTAAAGACGTTAAACAGCAGGTTACAGTCATCTAGAAAGGTGAGTTTCATTAAGAACAGCAGCTCAGTAGTTTTCAGCTGCTAGTTTCTATTAATTCAAACAGGTCGTTGGTTTCACATCTGGGAGTCACATTAGAGGCTTTTTGTGGTATTTTAGACATGCAGATGACTTTATAGTTGTTGTTTTTTAAAAAAAAAATTATTTCTATGTATTATTAAGCTAATTTCCACACAAAAACTCCCCAATAAAACATTCCAGTAGCTGAGTGATTAAACCAACAGACATGAAGACCTGATTCTACCCGTCAGACTCTAACAGATCGTCCATCATCTCCTCTGAGCATCACAGTCATGACTTATATCATAGTTTTAAAAGCAAGTTTAATGTCAATGAAACAGAGTCACACAAACTGAATATTTTTTCATTCTAACCCGTACCTTTCAGCGGTTGTATCACCACCATGAGGGAACGCTGGAAGGTCAAAACAAATTATAGCAAAAAAAAATCTCCTTTTTATCTACACTTAATACAAAATCCATCTTCTTGACATGATTCCTTTGTATTTATTTTCTAATATAGTCTTTATTTTTTACATTAAACTGGCACCGATTTTCTATCAGACTATAATACATCCCATGATAATAGCTATAGACAGTAAACAGTATATGTATAGGATATAAAAGGTCTCATTTCTACCTACAGTTCATCTTCTGACAGTGAAGGAATTTTAATTTTGTTTTTTATTCTTAATACAGTAAGACCCAAATGTCACACTGATATTTTCACTATTTATTTATGCTTTGGTGATGTGTTATTTTGATGATTTGTGTTGTGGAGTGTTGATGAATTAATTATTTCTTGGTGTTATTTTGAACGTGGTGTTTCATTTTCTGAGTGTGTTTTATGGCTGTTCTCTTTCTCTATGTGTCCCTATTTTCCAATGGATATTTAATTCAAGCATTCGGACAAACATATGTCTAAAAGAAAAAAATGAAAACATGCATTCTGTACAATAAAATGACATTTAATATCGTAGCTGATGATTTCCAGAGAGGCTGAGACAGTAAACTGAGACTTTTACTTCCTTTCTGTGCTGCAGACCCTCTGATCGGACACATGGAGATGGTGACGGAGATCGTGGTTCCTACAGTCTGTACGCTCTGCATCCTTCTCAGCGCCATCTTCCTCATGTTCCTGCTGCGTGGACGCCTCTGAACACCAAAAACCATCCTCTGGTTCTCATCGATCAGAAGAAACGAACCTGAGAGTCACTCCAAAGCTGTAAATCTCATCCTGTCCAGAGCCTTTTGTAGATTTAACTGTCCTTTTTTCCAGAGTCAGAACCAGCCAAAACCTGTCTGGAAGAACAATTTCAAGCTTAGTACATGATTATTATTATGATTATTTTTTAAAGAACTGGTCTTGTGTGGTTTTTGATGTAGCTTTATTTTTATAGCTACTCGGGCTGCAGAGAGGAGTTGGTTTACTGTCAACAAGTTTGTAAAATCAATAATTAAGCTTCAATAAAAGACATTTTTAAGTGGTAAATGTGAGTGATTGTGGGGTTTTTTTATCTGACAAAATTTCTTATTGAGTTTAATATTTTTGTATTTCAAACCACTGACACAGAACCAAAGTGCTTTCCAGTGAAGAAATAAGATTAGCAGCATATATTTCCCCAGCAGTTTTAATATTTTAATAATTACAATATTATTTACTTTAGAAAATAGTATGAACATTATAAAAGGAGAATTCGTAGCAGTTGCATTAGACTGCACAGGTGTTCCTAATAAAGTGATCAGTGAGTCCTGTTTTCATTCTACAGCCTTAAATTCCCCTCAACAGTTGATGGTTCTTAATAAATACTTTTATTATTTAAAGTCTAAAATTTGAATTTAGATATCTTCCACGTTCATCTAAATTATTTTTTCTTTTAAGTTATTTTTCTGTATGCAGCTAAAAAGTTTGACATTAAGCCAAACACACAAAGAAACAATAAAAGGAGACAGGAGCCCCATAACTGCTTATTCTCTCTAAAAGTAGGTTTCTTTATGACTGGTCGGGTCTGTTGTTCTTTTTCTTTTCTCACCTTCTGGCAGCTTTCTGTTGTTTTTAAAAGATGAACTGAAATTTTATTTCAAGATGCTTAGAAATGTTCAGATGTTGTGTGATTTGTCTCAGATCTCTCTAAATAAGGCTTCGAGCTCAAACCCTCTTTCAGGAAGATATTTTGCATATTATAGCGAGATCTTGAAAGTTTTTCATGTGTTAAAATCGAGTTGAGATAAATATAAAAAGACAGGAATTTGTTTTAAAGATGTTATAATGCTCTCTCAATTCATATTTATTTTGAAAATAGTGAATTTTTCACATTTTTAACTGGGTTTATTCTTATATTCAGCGGTTTCATTTAAGCGTTTGTGCTGTTGATTGTTTTCATTAGATACAGAAATTGTGTTTTCAAGGAGTCAGTTTAAGATAATTTTCATAAAACTTGTTTAAACTTATTTCAGTTATTTTAAAAAAAAATAGTTTTGACCAGATAATTTTACCCACAATTTCAGATCTATATCTTAAATTGCAGCATATCCTCAGAAAATTCCATTTTAACATGGAAAAGTATGTTTTTTTAGTTTAAATGAATTGTCCATACTGAACTGAGATTAAAAGTTCACATTTCCCCAAAAAATATACAACTCTGCCAAAACAAATGTTTATTTTCTTTAAAATAGACAAAAATAATCCACATACTTAAATATACTTGGTGGTGAGTAAATGTTTTATCCTCAGTCTGATGAGTCAGTGATCAGAAACATCAGGTAGATAATATTAACCCCATGATTCCAACGGCTGCACAGTGTAGTAGTGGTTAGCACTTTGGCCTTGCAGCAAGAAGATCCCCGGTTCAAATCCCGGCCTGGGCCTGGGATCTTTCTGCATGGAGTTTGCATGTTCTCCCTGTGCATGCGTGGGTTTTCTCCGGGTACTCCGGCTTCCTCCCACAGTCCAAAAACATGCTGAGGTTAATTGGTTACTCTAAATTGTCCGTAGGTGTGAATGTGAGTGTGATTGTGTGTCTGTATATGTAGCCCTGTGACAGACTGGTGACCTGTCCAGGGTGTCCCCTGCCTTCACCCGAGTCAGCTGGGATAGACTCCAGCACCCCCCATGACCCTAGTGAGGATAAAGCGGTGTATAGAGAATGGATGGATAATATAATATAATATTAGGGTCACAAATAAGAACAGACCTTATATTTAAACTAGCCAGGGTAACTTGTTGATCGAAACCTCTATATTTAATTATTCAGGGTAGTTTGTATTTTATATATAATACTGTAGGGTCTTAATATTAGATTTAGTCATGTTCATATGTATTATATATATATAATACTGTAGTTTTTTAAAGGTAATACTTGTGTTATATATAATATTAGAGGGTCTTAACCTTAACATTTAAATCTGTTAGACTAAATCCTAACACCAATCTTTTTTTTCTGTAAAGTACTTTGGTTTGTTATAAACGTGCTTCAATAATAAAGGTGACTTTACTGGTGTAATGTGACATTTGGTAACTTCTTTCTTCTATGATACATTTTGTAAAGTTATCTTTATGGAGAACAGCAGCTCTAAACTAAGCAGACGCCTTTAACCAGAGCCTCCCCTGTATTTGTTTTCATCCCGCGTATCGGACCAATCAGAGCCAGACATCCAGCGGATCGGACCAATCCGGGTCGGACATCCAGCGGCGCGTCCCGCCTTCCCCGAAGACACGCCTCTCTGTTCAGGGAACACCGCTCCATACATACACTGTTGTTAGCGACGTAGCCACTACGGACAATCTCATTTATGACATTTCCCATTGCGACCAGTTCTCTGAACTTCACTTTCTGTCACCGGCGGCTGGATGCTGGAGTAGCGGTGCGCTAGTCGGGATCCGTTAGATCGGTGTGTTGTTGCTGCTGGCGGTGGCTGGAGGTGAGTTAAACTGCTGCTAGCTCGGTTAGCCGGACAGCGAGGGGGGTTGGTTGTTGTGCTAACTAGCAGAGCAGTTAGCCCACTGCATAACCTTGCCAAACTGACAAAAAGGCGAGCCAACACCGCTTGCTTTTCCTTTGTGACTTTAACAGTTTGGTGCTTTTAATTTATTCAAAGATAAATACCGCGGGCTTTCAGCAGCGGCTCCGTTGGCTGCGGTGCTGATAAGTGAAGCTACGTCCATGAATTAGCTTGCAGGCTAACGATAACCAGGCTGATCTACCTACATGGCTCTGCTGCTAGTTTGTTGGTGCTCTGATAGATTTACTGCACTGGTTTGCATTTGATGAGACTAACGTTGCGGGCATAGAAGCCGTTTGTGTGTCAGAATACTTTTATCTTAATTTCTCGTTTAACTTGACGTCTACGCGACGTTAGTTTTAGCCGTGGTAGCTAGCCGGCTAACTAACACAGCTAATATGTAGCAAGCTAGCGTTCTTCCTGGGCTAACCACATAGCATGGCCAAAATTAATTAAACACCATGCATCTTAAATCGAGCTACTTTCATGTTGCAGTTACCGTTGTGTTATAAACTAAATAGCAGTTTGTGTTGTGCTGTTTTCTGTTCTTCCACCCAGCAGCGAGGCTATCGTCCGTTAGCCAACATGTTTAGCTCGGATGTTTCAGTTAGCAGCGATGACCCGACACTCACAAACCCGATTCTTTCAGCTGAACAACATTTAATCTGCACACTGCAAATCTTAACCTGCTTGACACACAACTCAAAGCCCGGGACGAAATTCGCCGTTTAGCCATCAGACAAGCGAAGCGGTGAGCTCTCCGTGAACGGACAGCAACGCTCGGTGTGATCGGAACGTTCAGCTCGGTGTTCGGCGGAGAGGGGGAGGGGATGAGGCATAGAGAGACGGCGCCTACATGCCTGGAAAATGTTGGCTGCCGGCTAAATGTTAGCCTTTTTTGAGCGCCACTCAACTAATTTCACTGACTTCGTATCTGCTTCGCGTTTCGGCAAAGGAAATTGGAAGCTGGATGTGCGACAGACACGATCTGGGAACTGAAGACCGCCGTGTTTTCCGAGTAGGTGGTGCAGGTCTATGAGCAGCAGGTCTATGAGCAGGACACTGATGTCCGCTGACTAGGGTAGTGACGTCAGCCCAGGGAGCGTCCTCAAATTTCTGATCTCTACGTGAACGCGCTCAGAGCCACGTTCTCTAAACGCTGTGAGAATGTAAAATAAGTTATTATTTAATCAGCACATCCAGCTGAACCACTCAGAATTTATCCTCAGTGGCTTTCTGTAGGTATTTGTACTCTGTCGACTTTACGATTTTCTGTTTCCATTTCATACACTTTTATTTGTTGTTTTTGTGTTTTCTCAGTTAATAATTATGGTAATAAAACATATTTAAGCAGCTTGAATAGAATGCTTTGTAACGTTTAAAGGTTTTGACAGCTTATATCACTCACATTTTCAAATCTATATCCTATATGCGCAGCATAATCAGAAATATCAACTGTAAAATGAAAATGAAATTATGTCCCTCAGAATGAGCTGATTTACTTTAAAAAAACAACTTATATGTAATTCAGATGACCTGTTCTGTTTCTGCTTTCCTACTACTTTTCTGATTTTTGTTTATGAATTTCATTACTTTTCATTGTTTCTTTTTATTTTTGTTGCTGTTGAACACTTGACTTACTGTTATAATTATATTAAATTCATGTACCGCTCTCTGCGCACCTGTTAGTACCACTTATTTAAATACATGGCTTCAAGTTTAACATTTGTCAAGTTACAAACATTTTTTGGATGAGTTAACATAATATTCTTGGTAACTACATCAATCTAATATTTTAACAGAAATTTGTGCATTCATTGATTCAAAATTAAATTCAAAAACTAAATTAGTAAATTAATTAAATTGGCTTGATAACTTAAATTTTCTCCACCTTGCATTCATAATTTCAAGTTCTCAAAACTTGTTTATGATACCAATTATTATGTCGTTGGTAATTAAAAATATCTTTTATTGAGGATTGGTTTCAGATTTATTGACTAGAGTAAACCCAGCAGGAGTAAAAAACAAGAAATTATTCCTATTTAAGAATCTGGATTTTAAGGATTTTGACTTTTGTTTTCTTGAAAAAAAAACTAAAAGTGATTAGTTGATGATCGAAGTAGTTGGTGAATAGTTTAATTGTTGGCAGATATTTAGTTAGTGAATTAAACAGATGTTAGCTTGTAGTTTCATATTGGATGACGGTCCCTAAGCAGCTGCTACAGCCACTCAGTCTATTTAGGGATCAGAAAAGATTTTAAATAAATAGTTTATGTCATCTGATTCATGACTACGGTCATTCTGATAAGTCGCCTTCATGTCTGTTTACAATCAGGGAAATGCTGGAAGTCAATTCAGTTCAGAAAACTTTTTGTTCCCAAGGGGGAATTAAGGACAGCCAAGCAAGGCACACAATTACGCACAAAAAGACAAAAAAACATTAAAAAGAACATTATAATTTTAAAGTGCTTTTTTGTTCCTCACGTATGGAACAATAAAACTGCTCTTAAATACTATGTTAAAAGAATGTGTGCGTTTTAAATAAAATAAAAATGGCTACTCTTGTCATTTATAGACCATAATTCCATCATTACATGTTTTGTCATGCGGTTGTTAGATGTTCAAAAGTTATAAACCACAACTCACAAGACAACGGTTTGGACTAATTAACTCATTACCCCGTTGTCATAGGAGAAACATACTAAATGTGCACACATGTTTTAAGTCCGTCAGATTTAAACAGCTTTCTGTTTATTTTTAATTCAAACAAGGAGAAAGTTCTGCTGCAACATCTGAAACAGCAGTTAAGTTACTTATTGGGGTTTTCTGTGAAGTACTTTATTTTGAAAGAGTTGGCTACTTCCTGTTTATTAATTATTAATTAAATGGCACTATACTGTCTGCCTTGACATTCTTTTTGTCCTTTTAACTGCAGGATAAACATAGACTGTTTAAACCCTTAATTATAGCTTGTCATACTCAGGATTGTCACCAGGATTTTTTTTCAGCGTAACTGCAGGTCCTCCTGCACGCGCGCACGTGCAATAGACGGGAACGGGTCAATCGACAGGAAAGTACGGCTGAGGTGGGGAGACATAAATTAACCTAGATAGGCACCCAGTTGATAAAAACAAACACACATGGTGTTATCTGTCAAAATAACAGCGCAGCGGCCCTAATCACAGCGTTAACCCTTCCTGTTCGGCCCCCGACCGTGGTCAGGAAGCCCGGGGTTAACCCCCTTCACTTCCTCAGCAGCCATAGAGGCAAAGACACAGGAGCCCAGCCGTATCGAAGAACACTGGAGCCTTTATTGTCTATAAACAGTGGCTGAACCACACAGTACCGCCAACCCAGAACTACACACCTTCTCTCCTCCTCTACTGAACTGACTGCCGTCTCTCTCGCTCGCGCTGCATTCAAGGTCGCTTGGACATGTCGCTCTCCCCCTTTCTCCCACACACACACGCTGCTCTCTCTCCCACTCTCATGACGGAGCCACACACTCTCATAACAACAGCGTAATCTTTGAAATGCGCTGGTGTAGGCCCTAATCACAGCGAAATCTTTGAAACTAACAGCGTAACGGGCCGTTATGACAGCGTAACGGGCCGTTACGCTGAAATGCACTGACGAGAACCCTGCATACTAGTTACCTGTGAACCATCCTGTGTTTGTCCGTTTAGCCCTTTGACTATGTGTTTACAATGAAGAGGCGTGTGGAGGACCAGGAACCGTTATTTGCTCCCCAGCAGCAGCAGCAGCCACGTCGGCCCCCAGTTCAGGGTCTTACAGAAAGCTTCCAGCACCGGGCCCTCGCCCCGGCCCCGGCCGTGATAGAGGCAGACACCATGCAGCCGTCCACCGGCATCCAGTATTCTCTCCCCCAAGGCTACCAGGTATGATCCTAGCACACAACTGCTTTTAGCATGGATATGGAACACACTTAGTATTTACAGAACATTTCTGACTTGTTCTTAGATGATCTAAATAAAGAAAAACAGACTTTTTTTAGTATAAATGTAGTATTTACAAGACTTTATGGAACCCCACTGAGGATATTGTTATCTTTCATTATTATGTTTTTATTTGTGTCTCTCTTATTTTTTATTGTGAAATTTCCCATATGTTTCCTCCTGTAAGGTGCCTACACTGCCCCAGAGCACAAGTGGACACGGACACAACAATCCTGCACCTCATGTTGGGCCCCATACACACAGTTTAGCAGTCCAGCCCCAAGGTCCTGCAGTGGTCCAGGGCCACGTTCACCCACCGGCCCCCATGAGCTCCACTCAGGGCCAGCAGCAGTTTCAGCGACTGAAGGTACTCGGAACTTTAAAGTCGTTCTGCTAAAATTAACTGTAAAAACAGCTGTCTGGGCCAAATGTGTTGATGCATGACCGTTTAATTATCAGTGAAAGAACTGAAATGATTGTTGGACAAAAACCAGTCGTTAACACTTTATACGCCTCGGGTTAGGGTTACATATTTCTGTTCAGAACATCTCTGTAAGCAGAGCACCAACTCGGCCTGCGACCCACCACCAGAAACACTTCATACGTCTCTCAGTCACACTTTTTAGTCTCCAGTGGTTGCAGAATATCAGACTTTGGATGGAAGCATTTGGAATAGTTTCTCACTTGTTTTTTTTGTAGGTCGAAGATGCGTTGTCGTATCTGGACCAAGTGAAGCTGCAGTTTGGGAATCAGCCACAAGTTTATAATGATTTCCTTGACATCATGAAAGAGTTCAAGTCACAGAGGTGAGTTTTTATCTACACCCATGTGTGAAACAACATCTGTGGAGCCAGCTAAGGATGAATCTGAAGGACATCATTTGTTCTGTTCCTGCAGCATTGATACTCCAGGAGTCATCAACCGTGTATCCCAGCTCTTCAAGGGCCACCCCGACCTCATCATGGGCTTCAACACCTTCTTACCACCTGGTTATAAGATTGAGGTTCAAACCAACGATCTGGTGAACGTGACCACGCCGGGTCAGATCCACTACATCACCCCACACGGTATTTCTGTCCAGAACATCCCTGTGAGCGGAGCACCAACTCAACCTACGACCCATCACCAGCACCAGAGTCTGCCTCAGGCCAGCACCCACACCACCACCCCCACCACCTCCACCCCACCCAACCCATCCCAGCCTGCTGCAAGTAAAACCAGCAAGGTAGAACAAAAAGTTCACTGATCACGGTTTCCATGGGTTTTTTATTAGGTTTACAGAGAGATGGTGTCCTCATGTTCTGGTGTTTCTCTCCACAGCCGGTCCAGTCTCCGGCCCACACCCCCACCAGCCAGCCCAATCCATCCATCCCATCCTACGCCTCGCCTCGCTCCCCTTTGGTCCAGTCGCACACTCCTGTCAGCAGCACGCCATCCAGTGGGCCTCCTGTCCAAAACAACCAGCCTGTGGAGTTCAACCACGCTATAAATTATGTCAACAAGATCAAGAACCGCTTCCAGGGTCAGCCGGACATCTACAAAGCCTTCCTGGAGATCCTGCACACGTACCAGGTGAGGAAAGAACATCCATGAGGCTGTTTCTGAGCAGCAGAAAGTCTAGAAAAGTAAATCAGATATGCCCAAAAACTCACCACTGCTTTTTGGATCCTATATTTCCCAGAAGGAACAGCGAAATGCTAAAGAGGCAGGAGGGAACTACACCCCGGCACTGACCGAGCAGGAGGTCTACACTCAGGTGGCGAGACTCTTCAAGAACCAGGAGGACCTGCTGTCAGAGTTTGGACAGTTCCTGCCTGATGCCAACAGCTCCATGGTGAGTCTGTGTGAAGCTCTCTGATTAAACTAATGTGGAATTAAGGAGTGTGAAAACCTATTGGTTCTGTCTGAGTCATGTTAGATGTCTCTGTAAACACACGGAGCATCACAAGGCTTTATTCATTCATTCAACCTTTATTTATACTCCAGAAGTTCACAAATTTCTTTATTCAAACACACTCTGAACCTTCTGAGCCCCTCATGGCTCAAATTTATTTAGAAATTTACTGAAAACCAAAACAATCCTCAAAATTCATCACAGAAGTCAAAGTTTAGATGGAGTCACGGGTTTTAGTTGTGGTTCGGATCAGTTTTCAGATCAGCTGCTTTGACCTCCTCCATGTGAACAGAACTGATCTGAAATCCCTGAAAGAATCCCTGAAACCTGGTGGAGAAGTGAATGCTTTTATTATCGTGACTTTGTTTAGAACTGTGGGATGGAGGAGGGGTCTTGGATAGCGCTCACTGAGTGCTCTTGTATTTAATTTAAACGGTAGCAGTAAAGCTGTATTTCAGCCTATGATGGTCCTGTTTTTAAGGAATCAGTGGTTTGAATTTGAGCCAAACTGTGGGTCTTCTACATCACTATAACTGGATGATTCAGCAAATGTTCAATAACTTAAAGTGTGTTTTGACTGTAGAATTTCAGCAGATTTTGGACCGTTTTATGAAATGAGTAGATAAATCGTTTGAAACGGTACAAACACCAACCTAGTTTCTTACTCTCCATGTAGCACCCTCATGGAGAATACGGGTGCTCTTCTTATGTGTATTTATTAAATTAACCAGTTCTGGTTAATCTGACTACCAGATTAACCACAACCAGGGTTTTACTGTATTTAAAAAGATTTCCTTTGCTGCTTGTTTGTTTCGATGCCTCTTTGGTGAGATTATGTTGTTTTTTTATCCAGCTGCTGAGTAAAGCTGCACCAGACAGAGCAGAGTCGGTCCGTAATGATCACGGCGGCACCGTAAAGAGACCTTTACTGAACAACAAACAGAGGCTGAGCCAGAACGGCCTCCCCATCCGAAGACCTGCTGGAGTCAGCTCCACGCTGCCCGTAAAGGTACACGACTCTCTGCATGTATTTAGCCGTTTGACAGGTCAATGAGAGCAGATTAAAGATTAAAAAGCTTTTAATTTAGCTCCAGCACCTTTCTCAAACAACAACAAACATTTTATCTTTATGAACATTTAGAGTTTATCAGCTAGATTTATGAGACAAACTGAGGGTCATAAACATCTTCCCAAACCTAGAATATATAAAGTATGATAAATTCTTCAGTTACAACTTTTACCTTTTTCTAAATAAGACATTTCTGAGAGTCTTTTGTAATTTCTTTCTACCTTCACAGAAGAAGCCTAAGATAATGGGGAAGGATCACGGCTTGGGAGAAGTCGGCAAACACAGCACCAGCACTGAAACCATGTTCTTTGAGAAGGTCAGTGTTCTACTGGGCAACAGGATGGAGAAAGGCACTGTCTGAAGGTTAAACATATGAATTTATCTCCAAGGAAAGCCACTGAACTTTTGTTTGTCGTCTCTGAACAGGTGAAGAAGGCTCTCCGCAGCTCTGAGGCGTACGACAACTTCCTGCGGTGTCTCCACATCTTCAACCAGGAGGTCATCTCACGCACAGAGCTGGTCCAGCTGGTCATCCCGTTCCTGGGGTGAGTTTGAACAGAATCAGCTCTATACTCAAACACTGCAGCTGCAAACAGGTGGAAATAGTGTTTACTTTGACTGAAGGAGTTTTATGATCAGCAGAGGGCAGTAAGAGGTCCAACAGGATTCATTTTCTGTTTTATAGAAGAATAAAAGAGAAAAGCAGAGGGAATATTCCAGCTGACGGGCAGATAGAGGTCTGACCATCACTGAGACGATGCAGATTTACTGAAAAAGAGAGAGAACGTAGAACTACAGAGTATAATTATGTCATTTATCCTTAAACCTGTGGACCTAAAGCAGTTTCTCAGTGTTTTTATTTACTCCTGTCATGTTTTTACTCATTTTCTCTGCAATGTAAAGTCCTGCATGAAAACAGCCTCGGCTAGAAGTAAAACAAACTCAGAGAATGTCTTCTGTGACGGATATGGAAGTTCCTCACGTGTTACTAACAGTGGAAAAAATAAAGTTCTCCATGCTGTAAATATTTTACTGCTTGTAGTTTTATAACCTCCACAAACACGGGGCTGTCCCACCACACATCTGTAGAAATATATTCACCATGCTGGACGTGTGTTCCAACAGTATACTGATTTATATTTGTTATACTTCTAACCTCTATTAACTTATATTTCTAATCTCTATTAACTTTATATTTCATGTATATGTCTGATTGATTGACAGGAAATTCCCGGAGCTTTTCATCTGGTTTAAGAACTTCCTGGGCTATCGGGAGTCGAGTCACGGGGAGTCGAGCCACGCTGAGACTTTACCCAAGGAGCGAGCAACGGAGGGCATCGCCATGGAGATCGACTACGCTTCCTGCAAGAGGCTGGGCTCCAGCTACAGAGCTCTGCCCAAGAGCTACCAGCAGCCCAAATGTACCGGCAGAACGCCGCTGTGCAGAGAGGTGAGGTCTGCCAGGTACACACGTGGACAAAATTGTTGGTACCCCTCAGTTAAAGAAGGAAAACCCCACAATTCTCACTGAAATCACTTGAAACTCACAAAAGTAACAACAAAATAAAAATTTATTGAAAATTAAATAATCAAAACAGCCATTACTTTTGAATTGTTGATTAACATAATTATTTAAAAAACAAACTAATGAAACAGGCCTGGACAAAAATGATGGTACCTCTATAAAAGATTGAAAACTATTTGACCAGAGTGACATGATTAACTCAGGTGTGTCATTTAATTGACATCACAGGTGTTTCCAAACTCATAATCAGTCAGTCTGCCTATTTAAAGGGAGACAAGTAGTCACCCTGCTGTTTGGTGAAAAGGTGTGTACCACACTGAACATGGACAACAGAAAGCGAAGGAGAGAATTGTCCCAGGACATCCGAAAAAAAATGATAGACAAACATCTTAAAGGTAAAGGCTATAAGACCATCTCTAAACAGCTTGAAGTTCCTGTGACAACAGTGGCTCATATTATTCAGAAGTTCAAGACCCACGGGACAGTAGCCAACCTCCCTGGACGTGGCCGCAAGAGGAAAATTGATGACAAATTGAAGAGACGGATCGTTTGAATTGTATCCAAAGAGCCCAGAGCAACCTCCAAAGAAATTAAAGGTGAACTCCAAGGCCAAGGTACATCAGTGTCAGATCGCACCATTCGTCGTTGTTTGAGCCAAAGTGGACTTCATGGGAGATGACCAAGGAGGACACCACTGCTGAAAAAAACTCATAAAAAAGCCAGACTGGAATTTGCAAAAATGCATGTTGACAAGCCACAAAGCTTCTGGGAGAATGTCCTTTGGACAGATGAGACCAAACTGGAGCTTTTTGGTAAGGCACATCAACTCTATGTTCATAGACTCAAAAACCAAGCATACAAAGAAAAGAACACTGTCCCTACGGTGAAACATGGAGGAGGCTCAGTAATGTTTTGGGGCTGCTTTGCTGCATCTGGCACAGGGTGTCTTGAAAGTGTGCAAGGTACGATGAAATCTGAAGACTATCAAGGCATTCTGGAGAGAAATGTGCTGCCTAGTGTCAGAAAGCTTGGTCTCAGTCGCAGGTCATGGGTCTTCCAACAGGACAACGATCCAAAACACACAGCCAAAAACACCCAAGAATGGCTGAGAGAAAAGCGTTGGACTATTCTAAAGTGGCCTTCTATGAGCCCAGATCTGAATCCCATTGAACATATGTGGAAGGAGCTGAAACATGCCATTTGGAGAAGACACCCATCAAACCTGAGACAACTGGAGCTGTTTGCTCATGAGGAGTGGGCCAAAATACCTGTTGACAGCTGCAGAACGCTCATTGACAAATACAGAAATCGTTTAATTGCAGTGATTGCCTCAAAAGGTTGTGCAACAAAATATTAAGTTATGGGTACCATCATTTTTGTCCAGCCCTATTTCATTAGTTTGTTTTTTTAAATAATTATGTTAATCAACAATTCAAAAGTAATGGCTGTTTTTGATTATTTAATTTTCAATAAATTTTTATTTATTGTTACTTTTGTGAGTTTCAAGTGATTTCAGTGAGAATTGTGGGTTTTTCCTTCTTTAACTGAGGGGTACCAACAATTTTGTCCACGTGTGTACAAGTGTTTAGAGAGAGGAGATCTGTTAGTAAAGGTGTTTAGAGAGAGGAGATCTGTTAGTAAAGGTGTTTAGAGAGGAGATCTGTTAGTAAAGGTGTTTAGAGAGGAGATCTGTTAGTAAAGGTGTTTAGAGAGAGGAGATCTGTTAGTAAAGGTGTTTAGAGAGGAGATCTGTTAGTAAAGGTGTTTAGAGAGAGGAGATCTGTTAGTAAAGGTGTTTAGAGAGGAGATCTGTTAGTAAAGGTGTTTAGAGAGAGGAGATCTGTTAGTAAAGGTGTTTAGAGAGGAGATCTGTTAGTAAAGGTGTTTAGAGAGAGGAGATCTATTAGTAAAGGTGTTTAGAGAGAGGAGATCTGTTAGTAAAGGTGTTTAGAGAGGAGATCTGTTAGTAAAGGTGTTTAGAGAGAGGAGATCTGTTAGTAAAGGTGTTTAGAGAGAGGAGATCTGTTAGTAAAGGTGTTTAGAGAGAGGAGATCTGTTAGTAAAGGTGTTTAGAGAGAGGAGATCTGTTAGTAAAGGTGTTTAGAGAGAGGAGATCTGTTAGTAAAGGTGTTTAGAGAGGAGATCTGTTAGTAAAGGTGTTTAGAGAGGAGATCTGTTAGTAAAGGTGTTTAGAGAGAGGAGATCTGTTAGTAAAGGTGTTTAGAGAGGAGATCTGTTAGTAAAGGTGTTTAGAGAGGAGATCTGTTAGTAAAGGTGTTTAGAGAGGAGATCTGTTAGTAAAGGTGTTTAGAGAGGAGATCTGTTAGTAAAGGTGTTTAGAGAGAGGAGATCTGTTAGTAAAGGTGTTTAGAGAGAGGAGATCTGTTAGTAAAGGTGTTTAGAGAGAGGAGATCTGTTAGTAAAGGTGTTTAGAGAGAGGAGATCTGTTAGTAAAGGTGTTTAGAGAGGAGATCTGTTAGTAAAGGTGTTTAGAGAGAGGAGATCTGTTAGTAAAGGTGTTTAGAGAGGAGATCTGTTAGTAAAGGTGTTTAGAGAGAGGAGATCTGTTAGTAAAGGTGTTTAGAGAGAGGAGATCTGTTAGTAAAGGTGTTTAGAGAGAGGAGATCTGTTAGTAAAGGTGTTTAGAGAGAGGAGATCTGTTAGTAAAGGTGTTTAGAGAGAGGAGATCTGTTAGTAAAGGTGTTTAGAGAGGAGATCTGTTAGTAAAGGTGTTTAGAGAGAGGAGATCTGTTAGTAAAGGTGTTTAGAGAGAGGAGATCTGTTAGTAAAGGTGTTTAGAGAGAGGAGATCTGTTAGTAAAGGTGTTTAGAGAGGAGATCTGTTAGTAAAGGTGTTTAGAGAGGAGATCTGTTAGTAAAGGTGTTTAGAGAGAGGAGATCTGTTAGTAAAGGTGTTTAGAGAGGAGATCTGTTAGTAAAGGTGTTTAGAGAGGAGATCTGTTAGTAAAGGTGTTTAGAGAGGAGATCTGTTAGTAAAGGTGTTTAGAGAGGAGATCTGTTAGTAAAGGTGTTTAGAGAGAGGAGATCTGTTAGTAAAGGTGTTTAGAGAGAGGAGATCTGTTAGTAAAGGTGTTTAGAGAGAGGAGATCTGTTAGTAAAGGTGTTTAGAGAGAGGAGATCTGTTAGTAAAGGTGTTTAGAGAGAGGAGATCTGTTAGTAAAGGTGTTTAGAGAGGAGATCTGTTAGTAAAGGTGTTTAGAGAGAGGAGATCTGTTAGTAAAGGTGTTTAGAGAGGAGATCTGTTAGTAAAGGTGTTTAGAGAGAGGAGATCTGTTAGTAAAGGTGTTTAGAGAGAGGAGATCTGTTAGTAAAGGTGTTTAGAGAGAGGAGATCTGTTAGTAAAGGTGTTTAGAGAGAGGAGATCTGTTAGTAAAGGTGTTTAGAGAGAGGAGATCTGTTAGTAAAGGTGTTTAGAGAGAGGAGATCTGTTAGTAAAGGTGTTTAGAGAGAGGAGATCTGTTAGTAAAGGTGTTTAGAGAGAGGAGATCTGTTAGTAAAGGTGTTTAGAGAGAGGAGATCTGTTAGTAAAGGTGTTTAGAGAGGAGATCTGTTAGTAAAGGTGTTTAGAGAGAGGAGATCTGTTAGTAAAGGTGTTTAGAGAGAGGAGATCTGTTAGTAAAGGTGTTTAGAGAGAGGAGATCTGTTAGTAAAGGTGTTTAGAGAGAGGAGATCTGTTAGTAAAGGTGTTTAGAGAGGAGATCTGTTAGTAAAGGTGTTTAGAGAGGAGATCTGTTAGTAAAGGTGTTTAGAGAGGAGATCTGTTAGTAAAGGTGTTTAGAGAGGAGATCTGTTAGTAAAGGTGTTTAGAGAGGAGATCTGTTAGTAAAGGTGTTTAGAGAGGAGATCTGTTAGTAAAGGTGTTTAGAGAGGAGATCTGTTAGTAAAGGTGTTTAGAGAGGAGATCTGTTAGTAAAGGTGTTTAGAGAGGAGATCTGTTAGTAAAGGTGTTTAGAGAGAGGAGATCTGTTAGTAAAGGTGTTTAGAGAGGAGATCTGTTAGTAAAGGTGTTTAGAGAGAGGAGATCTGTTAGTAAAGGTGTTTAGAGAGAGGAGATCTGTTAGTAAAGGTGTTTAGAGAGGAGATCTGTTAGTAAAGGTGTCATCGTAACCCATTTTTTTCTCGGGCAGGGGAAGCAGTCGAACAGACCAATGAGTTTCAGATAATTGTTTTAATGAGAGGTTGCTTCCAGTGTAACGGCTAGAAGCAGCTAAATGCCTCTAAATGTGTTTTTACTGGACTAATGCATGGATTCCAATTAGGAAAATACCAAGATTTATCCGTTTTGGAAATAAGTTTTTTAGGTAATTTCTTTTATTGAACATTTAATCAGAAAAATACCAAACATGCTCAATGTCTGTTACAAGTTAAAGTAAAAAATGGTTTTATTGCTATTTTCACTGATTATCAGAAAATCCTTTCAGATATGACACAAAAAGCAGCAAATACTCCCATTTTCCACATGTAATGGTTGTTGCTGTATGAATAAAATGGAATTAAATGTATTAATTCTTTCTTAATGTAGCCCTATAAATCCCTAAAGTTATTATGTGTTAGCACTTAGCTTAATCTACTTTATTTCCAATGACTAATAACTAGTATATTTGCACAGAGGCATTTCTTATGAGGTTATTTTATTCCATATTCATTGCATAGCAGAGTTTGTTTTTTAATTTAAAATGAACAGAACTTTAACTCGTTTTTCTGTACTGGGTTTTATTAGCCAGATTTGTTTGCACCCATTGATTCATGTCAGTATATTTAAATTAAAGCGACTGTCCTGTTGCAGGTTCTGAACGACACGTGGGTCTCGTTTCCATCGTGGTCTGAAGATTCCACCTTTGTGAGCTCCAAGAAGACTCAGTATGAGGAGCACATTTACAGATGTGAGGATGAGCGCTTTGAGGTGAGGAATCAAATACAAGCTGTCATTCTGAAGAACAGGAGAAAGATCAACATATCTACTGAAGACATGATTAGACTCTTTAGGAAGTAATGTCTGTGTTCCTTTAGCTGGACGTCGTGCTGGAAACCAACCTGGCCACAATCCGAGCTCTGGAGACGGTGCAGCGGAGGCTTTCTCGCATGTCAGCAGAGGAGCAGCTGCGCTTCAAGCTGGACAACACGTTGGGAGGCTCCTCCGAGGTCGTTCACCGCAAAGCCATCCAGAGGATATACGGGGACAAAGCCCACGACATCATCGATGGCCTGAAGAGGAACCCTGCAGTGTCTGTCCCCATAGTGCTGAAGAGGTAACGGTCTGATCTCTAGCTCAAACAGTTCATGTTGTTTAGTGTCTGGTTTAAGATCGTTTGTCTCCGTTTCAGGTTGAAAATGAAGGACGAGGAGTGGAGAGAAGCCCAGAGAGGCTTCAACAAAATCTGGCGGGAGCAGAATGAAAAGTATTACCTGAAGTCCCTCGATCATCAGGGCATCAACTTCAAGCAGAACGACACCAAAGTGTTGCGTTCAAAGACGTTGCTCAATGAGATTGAGATGCTCTACGATGATGTGAGGAAGTGTTTTCTCCTTGTGACTGTAGTCTGTAGCTCAGAGCCAATCAGTGATAATAATGATAACAGTGGTATTAAAAAGCAGGAACATGACAGACACTGGTTTTTTTATGATCTAGACTACAGGCTGCAGAAAACATTAGAATAATTAGAATAGTACTGTTGGACTAATTATGGATTATAAAGTCTTCTGTTGATGTGAAGGGATGAACTTCAGCTGGCAGGAAGAAAGAAGGGCTGGTTTAATAATAATAATAATAATTTAGCATTAGCATGATTAGCTCCACAGGTCTGTAAAAAACTTCTTCAATGTCCACCAGTAAAACCCAGACCACATGTTTGAACATCTTTGTTGATCACTTGATGTTGTCTACATCTACTAAGAGGAATGAATCCTTTTTCTGTGTTCTGTAGCGACAGGAGCGAGCATCAGAGGAAACGCCAGCGCTCAGCGGCCCTCACATGACTCTGACCTACGAGGACAGCCAGATCCTGGAGGACGCCGCCGCCCTCATCATCCACCACGTCAAGAGACAGGTGGGCATCCAGAAAGAGGACAAGTCAAAGATCAAACAGATCATCCACCACTTCATTCCCGACCTGCTGTTTGCCCAACGAGGTGAGCTGTCCGACGTGGAGGAGGAGGAGGAAGAGGAGGAGGAGGAAGACACGGAGGTGGATCAGGACGGCCCTAAGAAGCCCAACGGCCTGCCGGGCAGCAGCCCTCCCAAGTCCAAACTCCTGTTCAGCAACACTGCCGCCCAGAAGCTGCGAGGAACAGATGAAGCCTACAACCTGTTCTTCGTCAACAACTACTGGTACATCTTCCTCCGTCTTCACCATATCCTCTGCTCCCGTCTGCTGCGGATCTACGGACAAGCCGAGAAGCAGATCGAGGAAGAAGCTCGAGAGCGAGAGTGGGAACGGGAAGTTCTGGGACTCAAAAGAGAGAAGAATGAAAACCCAGCAATCCAGCTGAAGATGAAAGAGCCCAGTAAGTCTGATTAAGAATTCTCACGTATCTTCTCTAATATTGGTTCTGGTTCCGGTTCCACCCACAGTCTGTTTTTGTTCCTTCATTACCATAATTTCCGAACTATTGAGCGCACCTGAATATAAGTCGCACCCACTAAATTTAAAAAGAAAAAAGTTTTATACATATATAAGCCGCAGTTGTCCACGTTGTAACATGACATATTTGCACAGAAAGATTTTATTTAACTTATAATTAAATACATACTTTTTTTTCTGAAGAGTGCCCGTAACACGGCAGTGAAACACATTGCCTTTAACTTAGAAGCTGTGTTACGACCCGATTCTGCCGGCCGCCGAACCGTGGTTGGGCAGCCTCGACTAGCACGCTTAGCTTAGTGCTAAAACTTATCTTTAGGTTTTTTACTGTATTGTATATCAGTGTTTCCCCTGGGTTGAAATGGCTGCGAGGTGGTGGGTTGCGCTGGAGGCGCGAAGCAACTCGGGGGGGGTCCGGGAAAAATGTTGAAAATCAAGATGCAAAATGGGGCATTCTGGCACAATTTGAAACACATTTTGTTGTATTTGTAGCCATTTCCAAAAACTAAATTAAATAAAATTTTCATGTTTCTTTTCTAAAAATTAGGGAGAAAATATGACAAATATAAACCCACTTGTTCTTGCGATCAAAACATGTCAACTAGTCCAGTCTGTTATATTCTGGTCAGATTTCCACTCCATTCCAAAATGCCACATCAGTTCTTATTACACATCTGAAAAAGACAACAAAGGACTTGAATCTGGAATCAAGTGGTGACTTTTACTTTTTTTCTAAAAACAACTACATGTTAGGTACCAAATTCATTTTTATTTATAATAAAAAGGTTATGACCTTCATTTTACTTAAAAATGTGAAAGAAAACTTAAACTCTGGGTTAACAGCTGGTTTTCTGAAGGAGTTAGTTCTGTTTTCAAAACTGTTCCCTTTTTGAACACAGAACCAGAATTTGAACACAGAATCTGTTTTGCCATTGAATGATATAATTTCAGGCACTCTATAAATCATTTTATCAAAAGAAACTAGGAACTTTATATTCCGTTGGAATCATTTGTCTCGTTGGGTAGAACGGGTTTTGTCGCCTAAATGTTTTAACTGGAGCCATTTTTGCAGTCACTGTCAATTCGTATCGCCGCGGACAACAGAACAGTAACTCAGTAAAGGAAGCGAGATCGATGCCTACACTGCGTTGCTCACTTTATTTGGATGACATGCGATAGTTTTGATCCTTAATTTGACATATGTCTGTGATACACACCTGCTTTTAGCCCCGAAAAACGAAACCATGGAGCGCTGCCGCTTCTTGTCCGCCATGCTCGTTGTTCGCCAATCGGAACGACCGACATTTGAAACACGAACTCGCGGGATTTCATACGACAACTGAGTGTTACCGACTGTCACTACCTGATCTGTCCCGGAAACCTGATTTGTACTGCGCATGTGCGCAAAGTACGTCACTTCCGCTACTCGTTTTTCCATGCATTTTACGGCATTTTAACCTATTCTGACTTGTTGATTTCAGCGGCGAATATACCGGACTTATGTGTCAATGCTTTCTAATATTTAGCATTACTTTTTTTTTTTTTTGGCGCGGACCAGTGAGGCGGCAATGTCGGCACAATTGTAATGAGGCGGTGGCCTATAGCAGCGAGGCGGCCCACCTCGTCGGTCATATAGGAGGGGAAACACTGATTGTATATGATCGTGGTGCATTTCACTCTGCCTCCGTTTCCACACTCATCTCTGCAACACACACACCCAGCCGCAGCGCTCCTCCTCACATCACACTCCCCCCCCCCCCCCCCCCCCCCCCCACCGCCTGCACCAGCTGCATCATACGCATTTCTTCGTGTTTTCCATGATGACTGTGTGCATGAAGCACAGAACGACTGATCTGAAGAATTTAGTGTGTGTTTGATTTGTCAGTGGTCCACTGTGACCTGTTTGGTAATTTTATTGGTCTGATGTGGCGAGGCTAAACTTAATGATGGCATGAAGCTGCACGTAAAAATCTGTACATTAGCCGCATCGTTGTATAAGCCGCAGGGTACAAAGCGTGACAAAAAAGTAGCGGCTTATAGTCCAGAAATTACGGTACTTATTGTCCACATATAGTTATTTAATAGCATGTCCCCTGACTGCCTGCAGTGGATGTCGATGTGGAGGACTACTACTCAGTGTTTCTGGAGATGGTGCGTAATCTTCTGGATGGAAACATGGAGCCGGCTCAGTATGAAGACTCCCTCAGAGAGATGTTTACCATCCATGCCTACGTAGCCTTCACCATGGATAAACTCATCCAGAGCATCGTCCGGCAGGTCAGAAGTTCACACACTTTATCATTAGATTTAGAGTGTATCCATCCATCCATCCATCATTCATCATCAATCCATCCATCCATCCATCCATCATTCATCATCAATCCATCCATCCATCCATCCATCCATCCATCCATCATTCATCATCAATCCATCCATCCATCCATCCATCCATCCATCATTCATCATCAATCCATCCATCCATCCATCCATCATTCATCATCAATCCATCCATCCATCAATCCAGTCATCCATTCATCATCCATCCAGTCATCCATTCATCATCCATCCATCATCCATTCATCATCAATCATCCATCCATCATTCATCCATCATCAATCATCCATCCATTCATCAATCCAGTCATACATTCATCATCCATCCATCATTCATCCATCATCAATCATCCATCCATTCATCCATTCATCATCCGTCATCCATCAATCATCCATCTATCATTCATCCATCATCAATCATCCATCCATTCATCCATTCATCATCCGTGATCCATCAATCATCCATCCATCCATTCATCAATCCAGTCATACATTCATCATCCATCCATCATTCATCCATCATCAATCATTCATCCATTCATCATCCGTCATCCATCAATCATCCATCCATCATTCATCCATCATCATCCATCCATCTGCCATCATCCATCCATCATCCATTCACCATCATCCATCTGTCATCCATTCACCATCATCCATCCATTCATCATCCATCCATCTGCCATCATCCATCTGTCATCCATCATCCATTCACCATCATCCATCCATTCATCATCCACCCATCAATCATCCATCATCCATCCATCATACATCATACATCCGTCATCATCATACAGCCATCCATCCATCCATCCATCCGCCATCCATCCATCCATTATACATCCATCCATCCATCCATCCATCCATCATCCATCCAGTTTAGTCCTTGTTAGGGTCATGGGGACTGGACTAGAGTGTTTGGAGTTCACTTAAATTGAAAATATTTTTAGCTTTGAAAATAGTTTTTAATCATACAGAGCATGAAACCGACTTTACTGTGAGCTTTAGGGTCTACGCTGTCCCCATAGTGCTGAAACCAACCTCAAAGACAAATTTTCATTTGCTAAGAAAAGATAGGAAATAAACCAGATGCTGTAAAGAAAACATCTGCTGCTCTAACTGACAGATGAGTGAATCCCTGCATGTGCTGCTGTTATTTAATGCTGCCGTGTTCATGTTGACACATCTGTTTCATGCTAAACCTCCTGTTTTCAGCTCCAGCACCTCGTTGCTGATGATGTTTGTGCACGTGTGACCGATATGTACCTGAGTGAGAGTTCCAACAAAGCCACAGGAGGGGCTCTGTCCACGCAGGGCTCCAGAAGCCCAGCAGAGGGCGTCTACCAGCGCAGAGCAGAGCAGCTGATGTCAGACGAGAACTGCTTCAAGGTACTAAAGAAATACAGGAGAACATCCTGCAGCAGTTAGAAACGCTTTCAACTCTTCATCTGCATCTCCTTCTGATTGTGTTTTGTTCAGTTGATGTTCATGAAGAGCCGAGGTTCCGTCAGTCTGGCCGTGGAGCTGCTGGACACCGAGGAGGAGAACTCTGATGAACCGGCAGATGCAGAAGTAAGACTCTTTAGAGTTCATTTAATGATGTTTTTTTTTGGTAGACCGTTGTAATATTAATTATTGAGCTACTGGTGGTGTTTAATAGTTTGTCGGGATGTTTTCTCATGTTTCTAATGAATTACGCTCTCTATTAGTCAGTGATCTGCTACCAGCTCATCTGATTGTGGTACTTTGAAGTGATTTTATCTGCATGGTGAGGTGTTCAGGGGACATCAGTGAATTCTGCTGTGTTGATCAGTTTCCTGTCTGTGTGGGAGCTTTGACCAGATGTTCTCTCCGGTCCTATCAGAGGAAACGTTCGTCTGCAGCCTGATTCACGTCTGTTTTCTGCTCTGCTTCCAGAGGTGGTCGGACTACGTGGGCAGGTACCTGAACTCAGATTCTGCCTCTTCAGAGCTGCGTGAGCATCTGGCTGAGAAGCCGGTGTTCCTCCCCAGGTGAGGCTCCAGCCATGTCTCCTTTAGTCTGCACACTTTAAAGCTTCTTGTGAAGCTGTAGTCTGAGCAGCCACTCCACTGGTGGAAGCCAAACCAGATAGACCGGTCCAGAACAGCATTCATCTTCAGAGTTTTAGACTCAGGAGGTCTGGAGGTTCAGAGGTAACTCCAAGGTGAACGTCTGTTAAGAATCGTGACTTTTTCATTTTCTGCCTCTGCCTCATATGGAAGATTGCACTTTACATCTTTTAAAATATGGAATTTATTTATTCATTCAGTTCCTTTTAATGGGAATTTTATTTATTGTTAGTAAAGTTTTTTAAGATGGTTTTGGCTTGATCGTGGGTTTTTTGAATTTTCACCTGAGGAGACCACTTAAAGGAGCTATTGGTTTGATTTTTCACCTTGTATGTAGTTCAATAATGATTTCACTGTTCTGTACCGACAAAGTCACTGAAAGCAAAACAAATGGGTTTGATCTGTTGTCACTTTTCTTTTGTTTTCCTGCGATGTGTTTGACTTAGAGAGACTGAAGCTCTGTGTTTAGAGGACAGGATCCTGGTTTGTGACTAAATCACTGTTTGAAACTGTAAATGTTCAAATGTCTGTTCTGCTCAGTGTTCTGTTTGTTCGCGGGGGAACAGTGCACTCCCGTTGCAACTTTCTGTTGTTGGTGAGATTTTTTTTTTTTTCCCCACTGGTTTGACAGATTAGTGCTCGTAGGTTTTTTAAACTGTGGTCAAGCACATTTATCTGCAACATGTACAGAGGAGTAGGTTTGTAAATAAAATGATTGTCTAACTTGTGTGTTCCTATGTTGGTGTATTTCTTTCTGACACTTCAGAGCATGAAGGTAGATTCTGCTTTGATAAAACTCACATGAAGCCTGTCTGTCCTCCTTTTGGTGCTTTTGTTTTAGTTTTTGGTTTCTTTGAGATGGCTGTCCATTACCATAAACATTTCCAAAGACTTTTTAAAACACAGAGAGTTGCTCTTAGTTTCCTCTTATTACCCATTGCATAAATCTGGTGCCTGACTATGATTTATCAGTGGGCTCACCCACATCCTGTCCTTCTTTTCCTTTTCATCAAATCTATGAGAGATCAGCAGCACATGAGCTCAAACTAATTGGACTTTCTTCACCAAAAAGTCCTTCAATGGCAGTGAAATTTCTGCAGTTTCTTTTCCAGTTGTGTTGGGTCTCCATCTCATGGTCATTGTTGGTGAAAGTTTGTGCACATCCAAGTATTCTCAGCTCATATTCTGGATTGGTTTCTGGTCAGGCAGCAACTTTCTAGTGTTTGTTTCTAACAGTTTGAATTGAAATTGGCCTCATTGTCATGTCTTTTAAGTGGAGCCCTGAATGCTAAAAATGCTTCATGGTTTCAGTCCTCGCTCACCTGTCCCTCCTGGTAAGTACACATTTAAAACTTTCATTCAGGTGGGGTGAATAATTGCATTTTTTTATTGCCTGCACAAAATCTTGATCAATGTCCAGCTGTTTGCATATAGAGATCTGAACAGTGTGTTTGTGCAACGGAAGTGCACTGTACAGAAATTTAAACTGCTGCCTCTGCTGCTCTTATAGATCCACATTTCCCTCAAATTATTTGACTCCCCAAATGATTCGTTATCGGTGAGTTGCAATGCATGGGTTTAAGAATAATTGTTTAAAGGGACAGTCTTCTCAAATTTAATGATTACTGTTGTCGTGCATCGTGAATGAACCCTAGGCTTTAAATTGTACAGTACGTACTGTTTGTGCCTTTAAACATGCTCAAGTGAATTTCTAAATTAAATGTGATGCACTATTTGGATGTTTGGAGTAATCAGAAGATGTTTTTCTCTTGTATTAGTCCAGATTATTGATGATGTCGATGTCTTTTGGCCTTCAGGAATCTGAGACGGATACGGAAATGCCAGAGAGGCTGGGAGCAGCTGCAGCAGGAGAGGATGACCAAAGGCTCCTCGGACAAACCTCAGGACGGAAACACCGAGCTGAAGATGGAGTGTATGTTCAAGCTCAACTCCTACAAGATGGTTTATGTCTGCAAGTCAGAGGACTACATGTACAGACACACAGCGCTCACACGGGCTCATCAGGTCAGTACGGAGGCCTTCTGTAGGTTGGTTTATGCTTTTATTTCTCCTCCTTTACAGGTGTTTGTTCTTCATGTCTTTCCTGGTTTAATGACAAAAAGTTCAGAGAATAGTAGATTACATTTACATTTTAGTCTTCTTCTGTTTCATTTCAGTCGTTTCAGGACTAGGATTCTGTGTTTAATAATTCTAAGGACATCAGAAATATTCAGATTTGTCCACATTGTGCAGTTTTTATGTCAACAAAGAATGACAGCTTTGCATTTTGCTTTTCTAAATCTGCTTCTGGATGGAGCAGATGTTTGGCTTGTTTAGAAGGCTTCAGCGTGTTGATGTGCAGTTGTGTTCTGCAGTGTGAGAAAATATGAATTATTTAGTGAAGGAAAAGAATTTAGATAACACTGGGAGAAGAAGCTTGAACAGATTGTTCTGAAATGCTCAGAGCAGTATCAGAGTAAAGACAAAGACATCTGTGTTCTATACGCTGCTCTGATGTTAAGTTTGCAACGTAATGAGACCCTGTTTATGCCATTAATGTTTCCTCACCCAAAAAAATAAGAGAGAAGATAAATAATTGGTACTAATTAGTTGTGACAGAGAAATGAAGGTTCTGTAAAGAGTCTGGAGACAATTTGACCTGTAATTGGCGCTATATAAATAAAATTTAATTAAAAATGATGAAGCTCATAGAAGGAGTTCTAAATTTGGTAAAGAATATGCTGAACAAATGTTTCCTGCTTCTCCTTCCAGCCTGAGATGGAGCAGATGGTTCTGCAGCCCAGTGGAGACCCGATGTTCTCCTGAATGAGATGAGTCTTTCTTAACGTCTCTCCTTTGGTTCTTTTGTCCTCCAGTCCCACCAGCGGGTCAACACTCGGCTCCACAGACGCTTCCAGTCCTGGTTGAACTCCTGGGCCAAGGATCACGTGACCGGCGACATGGCAGCCAGCAGCCGGAAGTGGCTGATGGGAGAAGCTCAGGAAGACCTCCTGCCGTGCTCCACCACCTGCTGCCCTGAGGTCCTCCACTATCTCCACATTAACAAGTACCGGGTCCAGTACAGAACTCTGTAGTCTCTCCAGAACCCGGCAGGTTTCACACAAACCGCCAGATAAATTCTGACCTGCTTTTACTGGATTCAGTTGCCAAAAGTTCTTCAGGGTTGTTGATCCGTAGGTCAGATGGGATGTAGATGTTCCACTTTTTGCACATGATTCAGGAGCTGATCTTCAGGCTGCAGCAGATGTGAGGTAGGAGGACATCATACTGGATATTCAGATCAGGAGATTATTACAGAGAAACAACCTGTATGCATCTTTCAGTTGACAGATTTTAAAAGCAGAATGAAGTGTTTACTCCTCATTTCATAGAAACAGAAGAACCTCAGCGTTTGTCTTCAGGTAGCAGAACTAGTTCCTGTTCCTCCGTTAGACCTGGACCTCCGTCTGGTTCCAAACCTGTACAGTCTGAATGTTTCCATGGTAACGGTGCTGTAGAGCACTAAATATGTCCAACATCTCTGCTGGCTGGACGACTACAGTAATTTATGACTGCCCAAAACTCTGAGTGTAAATATGTTGTTTATATCTAGATTTTTTTTATCGTTGATGTGTAGCGGATGTTAGCTCACATAGAATCTGTCTTTAGATAGACGCTGCAGAGAATTTTATTAAGAAAATGAACAATTTTAACAGTTTTGTACCAAAGGATGTTAAAATCAGAGGTTTTCTTTGTGGTCTATTGAGCGTGTTGTCGCTTCTATTGATAGAAAAGTTCTCATTTTGGATCCGTTGTGCATTTCTACCTTCAGTATCTCTGGTTGTTTAAAGAGGAGTGAATGTAGCCCAGCAGCAGCTTCTCCTGTTTCAAACTAAACTAATCTGTACGTCTGGAGTCTTAACAGTCGACCTTTTCTGGTGTTTGGCTGGAATCTGTTGGACAGGTTCAGTATGAATCTTCATGAATCCAGTGATGAACAGAAGGTCTGTAGGTGAATGTCAGTTTGAGGATTCAAAGCAATAACTCCTCCAGTCGCTGTTTATCAAAGCTACCAGTTTGTATTTCTGCTGGAATACGAATGTGAATGTTGTAAACCCTTAAGAGGGATGTAAACTAGGATTCTTTTATTGCCTTTCCTTTCTGCAGTTTAACAGAATGAATTTTCCATGTGGACCTGGCAGTGAGGTCGGATGGATGGTAGTGATCCATAAAACGCTGGAGGGTGTTTCAAATTAGAAACATAAAAACAGGATTTAGTTGACTTAAAAATTTAATGGATCATTACTCTGGCAGGATGCAGGTTTAGAGACACTCCTGATAAAATGCTGTCGTTTCTGGAGGCAGTGATCCGAAACAAAACCAGCCGCAGACAATCCTGGAAGCGTTTATTACCGGTGTTTTTATTTTTCTATTCATGTGTTTAATATGGAAAAACCACAGGAAGTCCCGGGGAGCTGATTGTACATCAAGAGTTTGTTTGTACCTTGTTTATTGTCTCTTCCCTTGACTTTTCTGATGTTGTACATGAGTGTTAGTCTGGTGTTTGGCATTAAACTATCCTTTCAGTAGACACAAACTCAGCTGACCTTTCTTCCTTTTCTGTCTTTGTGTTTTTTTTTTTTGTCTATTATTTAGATTCTCCCTAAACTCCTGTCTGTCTATCAGAAGTACATATTTAGGATTGTTCCATAGAAAATAATCCCTTTCTTCTTTTAAACAGCTTCGATGTGGCTATACACTAAACCTCCATGGGTGGAGGTATGGTGGTCCTATGGGGTATCAGACGGTCCATCTGTGGTCCTATGGGGTATCAGACGGTCCATCTGTGGTCCTATGGGGTATCAGACGGTCCGTCTGTGATCCTATGGGGTATCAGACGGTCCATCTGTGGTCCTATGGGGTATCAGACGGTCCATCTGTGATCCTATGGGGTATCAGACGGTCCATCTGTGGTCCAATGGGGTATCAGACGGTCCATCTGTGGTCCAATGGGGTATCAGACGGTCCATCTGTGGTCCAATGGGGTATCAGACGGTCCATCTGCGGTCCTAAGGGGTATCAGACGGTCCATCTATGGTCCTATGGGGTATCAGACGGTCCATCTGTGGTCCTATGGGGTATCAGACGGTCCATCTGTGGTCCTAAGGGGTATCAGACGGTCCATCTGTGATCCTATGGGGTATCAGACGGTCCATCTGTGGTCCTATGGGGTATCAGACGGTCCATCTGTGGTCCTATGGGGTATCAGACGGTCCATCTGTGATCCTATGGGGTATCAGACGGTCCATCTGCGGTCCTATGGGGTATCAGACGGTCCATCTGTGATCCTATGGGGTATCAGACGGTCCATCTGTGGTCCTATGGGGTATCAGACGGTCCATCTGTGGTCCTATGGGGTATCAGACGGTCCATCTGTGGTCCTATCCTAGCCTCCCTTTCTGCAGCTCCAGCGCTCCAGCTCACCTGTATTCTGTTCAAACTGTCGAAGTGCTCTCCACTACACAAAAATAAGTTGTTAAATTAGAGAAATCCAACCGTACATGCTTGAACTGGCAGAAGAATGGTTCAGAAAACAGACAGGATTACTTCTGAGGTTTGTTCCTTATAAAACTTTAAAATTAGAATCTGTGTTTGATTTATCTGCAGAACAACAGTTTAAATACTCAGCTGCTTATTTCACTCATGTGTCTTCCAGCAGATAAAATGACAAATATGGACTCAGTAACAAGATAAAAACAGCAGTAGGTCTTTTTAAAAAGGTCTTCACTCTAAATGTTGTTCCAAAAACCTTTATATTTCTTTTCTGAGCAGCAGCTTCATGCATCATTTAGTGTGGAAAACTGCTGCTTGATTAAAAACAAATCAGACTTAGACTGTTTTACTTTGCAGTGTTTTTAATATATACAAAAAAAGGAGGAAATAAAGCAGAAGTATGTTTGTGAAATGATGATTTACATAAAATGCAACAGGCTGACTGTTAATAGAGATTATTGTGGATGAGATGTTATTTGTTGGTTAAAGGGTGGAAGGATGTCTATCCTCGTACGTAGATCCGTGTACAGACCACTTCATCGGCTCCGAAGATCTGAAACCACAAGAAAATAATCTGATTATCAGCAGGAGTATAATGATATTTAGGGTCCGAGCACCGAGGGTGCGAAGGACAGGCGGTGCCAGGGCACCGACTGTCCAAGGCACCAGCGGTGCCAAGGACCCTATTGAAACCCTAGGGTTTATTATTATTATTATTATTATTATTATTATTATTAGGGTCCGAGCACCGAGGGTGCCGAGGACAGGCGGTGCAAGGGCACCGACTGTCCAAGGCACCAGCGGTGCCAAGGACCCTATTGAAACCCTAGGGTTTATTATTATTATTATTATTATTAGGGTCCGAGCACCGAGGGTGCGAAGGACAGGCGGTGCCAGGGCACCGACTGTCCAAGGCACCAGCGGTGCCAAGGACCCTATTGAAACCCTAGGGTTTATTATTATTATTATTTTTATTTTTTTTTTTTTTCTCCCGTAAAGTAAATTGGCTTTTTGGCGGCCTTATCATACTCCAAAACGCGTGAAATTTGGCATGCACATCAGGACTGGCGAAAAATTTGATATTTTATGGGAGTTGCGCATGTGCGTGGCAAAATGGCTCTATAAAAAAAAGTAGTCATTAGGCCAACTGCCACAATGTTTCATGTACAGCTACAATATTTGGTGGGCATATGCAGAACATCTGGACACACCAAAAAGTCAATTACAGCCACGCCCTAAACCCAACAGGAAGTCGGCCACCTTCAATTTGCTGTAAATTTTTCAAACTTAATCGCTCCTCGGGAAATGACTTGCCTTTTTGGCGGCCTTATCATGAACCAAAACGCGTGAAATTTGGCGTGCACATCAGGACTGGCGAAAAATTTGATATTTTATGGGAGTTGCGCATATGTGTGGAAAAATGGCTCTATAGCGCCACCTGCAAAATTGAAAAAGTGGTCATTAGGCCAACTTCCACAATGTTTTATTTACAGCTACAATATTTGGTGGGCATATGCACCACATCAGGACACACCAAAAAGTCAATCACAGCCACACCCTAAACCCAACAGGAAGTCGGCCATCTTGAATTTGCTGTACATGTGTCAAAATTTATAGCTCCTAGTGGATAAGTCTGAGAGAACTGAAATTTGGCCAGTACATTCACCAGACCTTTCTGATGAAAAGTTATCAAAAACTCAACCAGAAGCCAAAAGGTGTGGCCATGGCGGAGCCTCAAACAACTGATCCTTCGCCATGAAACAGGAATTGGTGTCTAATTCTTCTCAACATGCTCCAATCTGCCTGAAACTTTACATGTATGATGACAGTCCTGTCCTGATGTCATCCACATAGGGATATTCATTGACAGTCATAGCGCCACCTTGTGGTTTCAGGAAATAGACATCTTTTACACTTTCATGCCCTATTGTTACCCGGTTGATCATATTCACTTCAAATGCAGTGACAACAGCCTAAACACATTGATGATGCATCCCAGTGAAAATGGTGACTTGTCATCAAAGGGCGTGTCTGTGGCGGCCAAACCAATTTCGATGTTTCGCCATGAAAATTTAACGATTCATATCTCAGCTGAACAACATCCTATCTGCCTCAGACTTCACATGCTGGATACCAGGTCCAGTCTGAACACATCCACACTCATAAATTTTGAAAAAGTCATAGCGCCACCTGTTGGTAATAGTAAGTTTAAGGCCTTATATTTTCAGGTACAATGGCCCCAAACTTGGTGATATCATGCTGGAAATTGGTCAGTCGAGTCTTCACCTCTTGACAATCACACACTGTGAAGGGTGTGACATTTCATGCAACGCTGTTGCCGTAGCAACCAAATATCGCCATGAAAAACAAAGCCCTTTCTGACAGGTTAGGAATACTCCAATGCTCACAAAAATTACCACACACATCACCATTGACCCAAGGAACAACACCGTATGCATCTCGGCACTGCACATGCTATAGCGCCCCCTACAGTATTTTTAACAAACAGCCCCCCCAGCACGTTTCACCTACATCCATGAAATTTGGGAGGCTTATAGAGCACATCAGGACGCACAAAAAAGCCTCTTGGAGCCATGTCCTAAACCCAACAGGAAGTCGGCCATCTTGGATTAATTGTGAGATTTTTGATGATTTTTCTCATTTTTGAGAGTTAATACCTCCTTGGGGATAATTCCAGGAGACCTGAAATTTTGTCAGTCCACACAGCAGGACTTGGTTTGGAAAAGTTATCAAAAGTTTAACCAGAAGCCAAATGGCGTGGCCATGGCGACCATTAGAGTTTTGATGCTTCACCATGAAACAACAACTGCTGTATAACTCTCCTGTGCATGCTCCAATCTGCCTCAAACTTTCCATGTGTGATCACAATCCAATCCTGATCACATCTACAGGCCAACAGACACTCTCAGTTGCAGCGCCACCTGTTGGAGGGACAATAAATGCTGTATAACTGGCCTCTACATGATCAAATCAGCCTGAAACTTTTCATGAGTGATCAGAGTCCAGCCCTCATCACATCCACTGTTTGAAATACACTCTGAGTTACAGCGCCACCTGGTGGTGGATGGACAGGAAATGCTCTATAACTAGTCTGAACATGCTCCAATCTGGCTGAAATTTTACGTGTGATTAAACTCTGGTCCAGATGTGATTCAGAGGCCGACACACACTCTCAGTCACAGTGCCACCTGGTGAACGTGCATGGATTCGCCGACCAGCGTGGATGCGAGGACCCGTCCATCGCTGCTTGCAGCTTTAATTATTATTATTATTATTTATTTTTTTTTTTTTTATTTTTTCTCCCGTAAAGTAAATTGGCTTTTTGGCGGCCTTATCATACTCCAAAACGCATGAAATTTGGCATGCACATCAGGACTGGCGAAAAATTTGATATTTTATGGGAGTTGCGCATGTGCGTGGCAAAATGGCTCTATAGCGCCACCTGCAAACTTGAAAAAGTAGTCATTAGGCCAACTGCCACAATGTTTCATGTACAGCTACAATATTTGGTGGGCATATGCAGAACATCCGGACACACCAAAAAGTCAATTACAGCCACGCCCTAAACCCAACAGGAAGTCGGCCATCTTCAATTTGCTGTAAATTTTTCAAACTTAATCGCTCCTCGGGAAATGAATTGCCTTTTTGGCAGCCTTATCACATTCCAAAACGCGTGAAATTTGGCATGCACATCAGGACTTGGGAAAAATTTGATATTTTATGGGAGTTGCGCATATGTGTGAAAAAATGGCTCTATAGCGCCACCTGCAAAATTGAAAAAGTGGTCATTAGGCCAACTTCCACAATGTTTTATTTACAGCTACAATATTTGGTGGGCATATGCACCACATCAGGACACACCAAAAAGTCAATCACAGCCACACCCTAAACCCAACAGGAAGTCGGCCATCTTAAATTTGCTGTACATTTGTCAAAATTTATAGCTCCTAGTGGATAAGTCTGAGAGAACTGAAATTTGGCCAGTACATGCACCAGACCTTTCTGATGAAAAGTTATCAAAAACTCAACCAGAAGCCAAAAGGTGTGGCCATGGCGGAGCCTCAAACAACTGATCCTTCGCCATGAAACAGGAATTGGTGTCTAATTCTTCTCAACATGCTCCAATCTGACTGAAACTTTACATGTATGATGACAGTCCTGTCCTGATGTCATCCACATAGGGATATTCATTGACAGTCATAGCGCCACCTTGTGGTTTCAGGAAATAGACATCTTTTTACACTTTCATGCCCTATTGTTACCCGGTTGATCATATTCACTTCAAATGCAGTGACAACAGCCTAAACACATTGATGATGCATCCCAGTGAAAATGGTGACTTGTCATCAAAGGGCGTGTCTGTGGCGGCCAAACCAATTTCGATGTTTCGCCATGAAAATTTAACGATTCATATCTCAGCTGAACAACATCCTATCTGCCTCAGACTTCACATGCTGGATACCAGGTCCAGTCTGAACACATCCACACTCATAAATTTTGAAAAAGTTATAGCGCCACCTGTTGGTAATAGTAAGTTTAAGGCCTTATATTTTCAGGTACAATGGCCCCAAACTTGGTGATATCATGCTGGAAATTGGTCAGTCGAGTCTTCACCTCTTGACAATCACACACTGTGAAGGGTGTGACATTTCATGCAACGCTGTTGCCGTAGCAACCAAATATCGCCATGAAAAACAAAGCCCTTTCTGACAGGTTAGGAATACTTCAATGCTCACAAAAATTACCACACACATCACCATTGACCCAAGGAACAACACTGTATGCATCTCGGCACTGCACATGCTATAGCGCCCCCTACAGTATTTTTAACAAACAGCCCCCCCAGCACGTTTCACCTACATCCATGAAATTTGGGAGGCTTATAGAGCACATCAGGACGCACAAAAAAGCCTCTTGGAGCCATGTCCTAAACCCAACAGGAAGTCGGCCATCTTGGATTAATTGTGAGATTTTTGATGATTTTTCTCATTTTTGAGAGTTAATACCTCCTTGGGGATAATTCCAGGAGACCTGAAATTTTGTCAGTCCACACAGCAGGACTTGGTTTGGAAAAGTTATCAAAAGTTTAACCAGAAGCCAAATGGCGTGGCCATGGCGACCATTAGAGTTTTGATGCTTCGCCATGAAACAACAACTGCTGTATAACTCTCCTCTGCATGCTCCAATCTGCCTCAAACTTTCCATGTGTGATCACAATCCAATCCTGATCACATCTACAGGCCAACAGACACTCTCAGTTGCAGCGCCACCTGTTGGAGGGACAGTAAATGCTGTATAACTGGCCTCTACATGATCAAATCAGCCTGAAACTTTTCATGAGTGATCAGAGTCCAGCCCTCATCACATCCACTGTTTGAAATACACTCTGAGTTACAGCGCCACCTGGTGGTGGATGGGCAGGAAATGCTGTATAACTAGTCTGAACATGCTCCAATCTGGCTGAAATTTTACGTGTGATTAAACTCTGGTCCAGATGGGATTCAGAGGCCAGCACACACTCTCAGTCACAGTGCCACCTGGTGGACGTGCATGGATTCGCCAACCAGCGTGGATGCGAGGACCCGTCCATCGCTGCTTGCAGCTTTAATTTTAAATATTATTGGTTGCTTTTAGTGTACAGGAGGAGAGGAGAGAGACCTCCTGGTCTGGATTCACAGCGTGGATTTTTTAATAAAACCTTTTAATTCTGAGGACATAGAGACCTATCTAACCAAACCTAACCAACTAACTAACCCTATCCCTAACCCGAACTATCTGACTAACTGTATCTAACCCTATCTATCTATTTATCTGACTAACCCTAACCCTGTTTTAGTAAAACTTAACTGTAATTTTAGTTTTTTTATTTCTCATTTGGTGTTAAAATGGTGGACAGCAGATCATAGGTTCTATAAAAGAGGAACGAGATGGATGGATGGATGTATGATGGATGGAGGATGATGGATAGGGATGGACGATGGATGGATGTATGAGGGATGGACGATGGATGGATAGGGACGGACGATGGATGGATGATGGATAGGGGATGCTATGGACGATGGATGGAGGATGATGGATGGAGGATGATGGATAGGGATGGATGGATTAATGAATCGAGGTGTATGATGGATGTATAAAGATGTTTTTAGTTTTGTTGTTTTCATTTATAGTAAATGACTGAAAAACAGAATTGAAAGGATTTTTTTTGTATTTTATGTTCTTATTTTTCATTTGGGAAAAGCAAACAGACCATTTGGTTTAATATAGAGTTTAAATCTACAAAAGGAGAAACATCTGACTTCTGTTGTTGGCTTTTTAACTGAAGGATGGTTTAATAAGCAAAATTAGACCATGATTGTTGTTTTCTTCGTCTTTATCCTGAAACTGTTATTTATTCAGATTTTTTTTTTTTTTTTTTACAAAGAAACGAACAGAAATCAGTTTTTTAGTTATATTCATATTTATCCAGTGGGGCTCTGACCAGAAGGGGATTTAAAGTTTCTCTCTACTGTAGAACTGAACCTCCCTCAAGATTAATAAATTATCTATCCGTCTGTCTCTCATCAGTTTTCTCCAGTGAAATAAATATTTCCTTATTTCCATTTCTGCAGTCTTTGTCTACACTGATCTAACATCTTGACTCTGCAGAAGGAACAGCCGTGATAAAAGCTGATATAAAGCGAGGTGAAAGCTTTCAGGCCTTTCAGGGTTGGATTCGGGTGTGACCACAGATTTATGGGAGTCCTGAGGCTGCAGCCACACATCGTCATTATCGGAAGGAGCTGTGAGAAATGAGTCTGAGGCGACTTCATCTGGCTCGATGCCGAGGGAGACATTAACTGGAGGAACACCAGGTCTTCTGGATCCTACCAGCCTGATCAATGAGGACAATTAGAGCCCAGAGGACTCATGTGGACCAGACCCCCTATTCCACCTGGATCCAGTCCATCATCAGTACCTGCTGCCTGGACATGTGGAGGACAGATATGAGGTTCATGTCATGGACAGATCGGAGCGTTTCTCATCCTGATTTCAAACCGATGTCTCCCCCAGCGCTCATTAGTCCACCCTTCTTAGATCACAGTCAGACCTCCACATGTTGTCTTCATTAAGCTCCGTCTCTCCCTGAGAGCCTCGTTTCCTCTTCTGCTGCTTTTATTCTCCTGTCTACACCCAGAGATCCATCAGTTCCTCTAAACACAGAACAGCTCAGGATGTTTGCTTTAGTTTACTGATTAACCGCTGCACAGAGGACCTCAAAGAATGCTGTAAAATATTCTATAATAACTTTATTTTCCACTTTCACTGAGTTAGATTTCTGAACCAACCAAATTTTAATTCCCTTTCAAGATTTTAACCCTTTAAATATCAGTTTCTTTACATGATGTCACGTGTTTTCATTAAAATCCACTAAAAATGTTCCGTATATTCAGTGGAAGGTGGATTCTTGTTACAGTGAAGACAGTCTGTGATGGCAAGGATTAAAAGCAGCAGTTTATTGGGTTTCCTTATGATCCTGAGTGTTTTAGTTTCATGTATTTTAGAAGCTGAGGTAGAAAGTTATAACTCTATGCCAGATTGTACGTCTGATGCAATAAGATCCAGAATCATAAATAAAACATGAAAAAGCTGTAAAAGTCTTCATGGTGCATGAAGGTTGAACTGCTGGCTTAGCAATTTCTTTATTTCTCAAAGTATGATTTATTAACATTATTTTCTACTTTCACTGATTTAGATTTCTGAGCCAACGTCAGTTTTAATCATAACTAAAATATTAATTCACTTTCAGATTTTAACACTTTAAATTTGTCTATTTACAAAATATCAGTTTTTTTTTAAGAAATAACAAAAAATGAATAATTTTCATCTACTTCTCTGTGTTTTGTTTGTTTTTGGGGATAAAGCATCTGGAATTAAGTTTATATTTCAGGTCCTGACTTCTTGTTTATTGTTAATAAATGAACTGAGATTAAAAGTTCACATTTCCCCAAAAATATACAACTCTGCCAAAACAAATGTTTATTTTCATTAAAATAGACAAAAATAATCCACATACTTAAATATACTTGGTGGTGAGTAAATGTTTTATCCTCAGTCTGATGAGTCAGTGATCAGAAACATCAGGTAGATAATATTAACCCCATGATTCCAACGGCTGCACAGTGCAGTAGTGGTTAGCACTTTGGCCTTGCAGCAAGAAGATCCCCGGTTCAAATCCCGGCCTGGGCCTGGGATCTGTCTGCATGGAGTCTGCATGTTCTCCCTGTGCATGCGTGGGTTTTCTCCGGGTACTCCGGCTTCCTCCCACAGTCCAAAAACATGCTGAGGTTAACTGGTTACTCTAAATTGTCCGTAGGTGTGAATGTGAGTGTGATTGTGTGTCTGTATATGTAGCCCTGTGACAGACTGGTGACCTGTCCAGGGTGTCCCCTGCCTTCACCCGAGTCAGCTGGGATAGACTCCAGCACCCCCCATGACCCTAGTGAGGATAAAGCGGTGTATAGAGGATGGATGGATGTTTATATATAACATTTAGTTAGTGGTGTGTGTGTGTGTATATATATATATATAATTATTTAGTTAGTGGTGTATATATATCATGTTTAGTTAGTGTTCATATATAACATTTAGTTGATGGTGTTTATATAATATTTAGTTAGTTAGTGGTGTTTATATATAATATTTAGTTGATGGTGTTTATACATAAATGAATCTTTTAGTGGTTAATTAACCTGAACCTGATGTGACGTCTTCAAGTCCCTCCTGTGTCTGACTGGTGGTTTACAACTTAAAGATATTTATTGTATTCAACCATGACTTTTTATGGGATAATTTTACATTTTAAATCACCTCCATCGGAATGAGAAAGTGAAAAACTCGGTTGTTGTTCTGAACTCGTTGATTCTTTGACTTATGGCTCCAGATGGACTCCAGACGCTCACGGTTCCAGGAAAGACTGGATCATAATTATTTAACTTTATCGGCTGTTAAAGGCTTTTTCTGCTGCACTTGGCTTGAATTTATTGCAGCAGAAAGTTCTATTAGTCTTTTAACTCCATTTCAGACTCCGAGAAATATACAGATTCTTTTCTTTTAGTGTCGATATGCTGCCGCCATCTCCACCTTCAGACGGTTCCTGAGTGTTAATTTTAAGTAGTTTTTCACATCTGAATGTTAACATCAACTTGATGCTTGTGTGTTCATTCCGTAGATTTTCTTGTTTTACAGGTGATGATGGTGATGTTCAGTGTCCAGATCAGTTTTAAACTTTTATTTTATAGTCCGATCCATGACTCTGTCCTCCAGCATCACCAGATCTAAACACTGCTGAAGTCCACTAGGTGGGAATCCATCGGACCGCTCCCTCCTCGCTGCTATCACATTAAAACTCTCCATGTTTCCTTTGAAAGTCATGTTTTTGTGCAATGATTCATCCCTCAGGCCTCTCAGATTACAGCCCAACACACCCTCATCCTGAATAAAAACAGATTGGGTCCGTTCAAAGCTTTGTTTCCCGTCAGAAAACCTGCATTCAATCCAATTTATGGCCGAATGTTCCCCTGATTGCTTCTCTGCCATCAGTAAAGACATGAAGCTGGACACTCGGCCTTCTGTCCATCTGGCCTCCAAACCCAGGACCAGATGTTTGCAGCTGTAGCTCGACGTGTTTCTGATGGATGCAAGATCGTGAAGGGCTGAGAGGAACGCAACAACAAACCTTCATTTATTCTTTTGGATTCTGTTTTCCCTGTGGAGCCGCAAATGTCTGCAAACTGTAGGAAATAATTCATATCATTTTTCTTCCCATGAACGTGGAGAAAAGATCAACATGAAACGATCCAAAAAACCAGAATTTATCTCAGCTGGCTTCTGCTCCGTATCCTAGTCTCTTTACATAAACAAGTCTTTGCTTTAAGGGTTTGAAACGAGTCTTTTTGGGGTTTTTTTGTTTTCCTTTGATGTGAAAATAGCCAACAATGCATCAGTATTATGGGATGCCTCACAGATGCAGGCATGTTTATCCACGCCCTCGTTTGGCAACAGCAGGAAATCTGAGAGATGAATTATGTCTCCATGGGTGTTCAGATCGTTTCACAAGAATCACAGTATTATAGAAAATTACCCATTTTCACATCTGGTGTCACCACCCAGCCCTGGTCTCTTCTGACCTTCATTCCAGCTCTGGTTTCTGCTGATGGGGACTTCATTCTTTGGAAATGACTTTTATTTGCTTTTTTCTTGGTGAGAGTTGGAAGAGAAAATTGATCCCACACTTCTATATCTGCTGTAAACATGCAGCTGATTCTGGTTGTTTAACTCACTGAAAACTAAATATTTTCATTTTCAATTAATTTAGAGATTATTTTCTTAATAATCTGATTCTTCTATTTTGGTCTTTAAGATGTCAGCAAATGCTAAAAAAGATTTATTAGCCTCAGAAGTCCAAGCTAGAGTCTTAAAATGACTCGTTTAATACGATCAACAACCCAAAAGCCAAAGATATTCAGATGTAAACCCTGAAAATATTCACATTTGTGGTGCTGGAAGCTGTGAGTTTTTGCAAACTTACTTTAAAAATAGTTAAGCTGCTGATTTGTGAATTAGTTATCAAAGGATTTTGGGGCAAATAAGATTATCTGTTGTCCAGAAGCATAGATTTCAGTTCAACAAAAGAAATGGGTTTTTTTTGTTACGATTAAAAAAGTGATGTTCAATCAACAAACTACTGTGAGGTGGAAGAACATAGACCTTCCTCTTCAGTTAAAGATATTTTTAATTACTTAAAGACTGGTAGCATAAACACAGGATTTTAAGTTGAAAAAACAATTAAATTGTTTCAACTAGTATGTCCACATGATTTAAATTTCTTTTTTCAGGTTTAAGGCAACGGATTTCAAACATTAAGTTGCTCCACTGTTCAGGATGAAGGGGAGAGGACCTGAAACCTCAAGCTGAAGAAAAATTAGTCATCAAGCCAATTTCAACTTAAATTTAATTTAAAATCCACTAACACAGAAATTCGAGTTCAAATTACACAAAATATTAAGTCGATCCAAACACCGTTATTATTTTGTCAAACCAATACATCCAAATAATGTTAGCAACTTAAACGTTTATGTAGATTGGTGAATTAGAACTTTTATTTTGCATCCATACATTTAAAGAATTCTCAGAATCTTAAAGATTCTGAGGAGTCCATCCTGGTTTTACTGGTCTGATTGGCCTCTGCTCCTCCTTCATATCATCTCCATATCCCTACCTCCAGTAAAGTTTAGAGAGAAAAGCTCCTCACCAGTATGAGTTCATCTCCTCGGAGTTCTCGGCTCCAGAAGGTCTTCGGGCCGTTCCCGCTCACCAGAGTCTGTTTGCAGTAAATCTTGTTTTCTGTTTCCCAAGTGGCCAAACTCTGTAGAGAAGCAGCACTTTTTTAATGAAGTCCCTCTTTTTTATCCCCGGTTTACCCGACTGTCGGCAGTAAAACAGATGGATGTGAGATGGGAGGACTGGTGGTTTCTAATGGATCACACCAGTTTTAAACATATTTTGTTACTGATTTCCCTTTAAAACATTCTAGTAGCCGTTGGTTTTGTAGTTTTAGTTTGGGTTAATGTGCAGGTTTAAGTCTAGTCTGAGACAGAGTTAGGGTTAGAGACAGTTAATCTAGTTTACTGTAGTTTTTTTTGCATTGCTTTTTGATAGTTTTGGGCTTTTTTTTAGGGTGCAGAGTTTAGACTTTGTGCAGGTTTCATTAGATAATACCAGAGTCCTGCATGTTTTAACCATTTGTACTGTTGACTTTCACCTTTGAAACATTGTAGTATGTAGAGTTTTCTAGTAGTCGTTGGTTTTATAGTTTCAGTTTGGGTTTGTTTGCAGAATTAAATAATGTTTTGAGTTAATGTAGTTTTTATGCCTATATTGCATTGTGTGATAATCCAAGCATGGTAGGTTTAATCTGAATATTAGGATGGGATTTATTAAATGGAGACTATCAAACACTTAATTTCCTGCATTATGATGATTTTTTATGGCCTGATTTGTACCTTTCCTGCATTAATTTACGTTGAAAATGTCTATTTATGTGAAGGGAAAACACAAAATTCACACATGAGGTGGTGGATGTAATTAAGTTAATTTTACAGTTGATTTGGTGGTTCGTATGAGCTTATAATTAAAATCTAGAATGTCTGCCAAAGGCATAGTTGCATCTATTAGTAGTATTATACTGGTTTATACTGGGAAAACAGTTCTGAATATTTAGAAGGATGTGTCCTTAAATCTACACCCAGGTATGAATTTCTAATTTATTTTAAATACTGGAAGTTACCAAAATTCACATCCTTCCAAAATGTCCACAGGTTCTTTTTCTTAAATGTCATAAATACTCATGAATTCTTCAAAATTACAGTTCAGATTTCACCCATCCATAGACTGTAGACAAAAGATGGACGAAACCACCTGAAGTTTGGAATTTGGCCTTAAAATCTTGGTTTTTCAAAACTTGATGTAACAAGAACACAAGTTGAAGACATAATGCTCACTCATATGGTAGCTACCTGTCAATCACAGGGGCGCCATGCCCTAAAATACGACCTGGTTTATCACCTGTTTTCTGCTAAATGGGACCATAAATGACTCAATAAACACCAATCCTTTCTGAAAGGAGACCTGTAAACACCAACGGAGACCTTACACTCATCAGGAAAATGTTGACTGAGGTAGCAAATGAAGTGAGAAAAAAGCTTATTTTCTCTTAGTGTTCTATATGATCTGACTTCTCTTTGATACCTGAGCAGTCGCCCCCTGTGGCTGTTGAAAAGAATGCAAGTTTAACTCACTTTGACTTCACTCCTCAAACTCAGAGGTTCCGTCCATCTTTTACATCCAGTCTACGTGCATGTTACCATTTATTCCAGTTACCTTACACTTCCTGCCATCCACTGTCTCCTCGCTGAACTCCTCACCGATCAGGAAGCTGATCTCGGTGGTTCGGACGGTGGTGGAGGTCTTGATGTAGAAATGCTCTCCGTTCTGTTTTATCTCCACATGAGGCTTCGATGCAGCTGCTCCTGCTACCTTCCTCAGCATGGCATTCACACCTGAAAGAAGAAAACTCACTAAAGAGTTCCTGACAAGAACTTTCATTTCCCATCCATCACCAATCAGCAGAAGACCTGCCGTCTATCATTGGAAGACCTGCCGTCTATCAGCAGAAGACCTGCCGTATATCATTGGAAGACCTGCCGTCTATCAGCAGAAGACCTGCCATCTATCATTGGAAGACCTGCCGTCTATCATTGGAAGACCTGCCGTCTATCAGCAGAAGACCTGCCGTCTATCATCAGAAGACCTGCCGTCTATCATCAGAAGACCTGCCGTATATCATCAGAAGACCTGCCGTCTATCATCAGAAGACCTGCCGTCTATCATCAGAAGACCTGCCGTCTATCATCAGAAGACCTGCCGTCTATCATCAGAAGACCTGCCGTCTATCATCAGAAGACCTGCCGTCTATCATCAGAAGACCTGCCGTCTATCAGCAGAAGACCTGCCGTCTATCATCAGAAGACCTGCCGTATATCATCAGAAGACCTGCCGTCTATCATCAGAAGACCTGCCGTCTATCATCAGAAGACCTGCCGTCTATCATCAGAAGACCTGCCGTCTATCATCAGAAGACCTGCCGTCTATCATCAGAAGACCTGCCGTCTATCATCAGAAGACCTGCCGTCTATCAGCAGAAGACCTGCCGTCTATCATCAGAAGACCTGCCGTATATCATCAGAAGACCTGCCGTCTATCATCAGAAGACCTGCCGTCTATCATCAGAAGACCTGCCGTCTATCATCAGAAGACCTGCCGTCTATCATCAGAAGACCTGCCGTCTATCATCAGAAGACCTGCCGTCTATCATCAGAAGACCTGCCGTCTATCAGCAGAAGACCTGCCGTCTATCATCAGAAGACCTGCCGTATATCATCAGAAGACCTGCCGTCTATCATCAGAAGACCTGCCGTCTATCATCAGAAGACCTGCCGTCTATCAGCAGAAGACCTGCCGTCTATCATCAGAAGACCTGCCGTCTATCATCAGAAGACCTGCCGTATATCATCAGAAGACCTGCCGTCTATCATCAGAAGACCTGCCGTATATCATCAGAAGACCTGCCGTCTATCATCAGAAGACCTGCCGTATATCATCAGAAGACCTGCCGTATATCATCAGAAGACCTGCCGTCTATCATCAGAAGACCTGCCGTATATCAGCAGAAGACCTGCCGTATATCATCAGAAGACCTGCCGTATATCATCAGAAGACCTGCCGTCTATCATCAGAAGACCTGCCGTATATCATCAGAAGACCTGCCGTATATCATCAGAAGACCTGCCGTATATCAGCAGAAGACCTGCCGTCTATCATCAGAAGACCTGCCGTCTATCATCAGAAGACCTGCCGTATATCATCAGAAGACCTGCCGTATATCATCAGAAGACCTGCCGTATATCATCAGAAGACCTGCCGTCTATCATCAGAAGACCTGCCGTATATCATCAGAAGACCTGCCGTCTATCATCAGAAGACCTGCCGTATATCAGCAGAAGACCTGCCGTATATCATCAGAAGACCTGCCGTCTATCATCAGAAGACCTGCCGTATATCAGCAGAAGACCTGCCGTATATCATCAGAAGACCTGCCGTCTATCATCAGAAGACCTGCCGTCTATCATCAGAAGACCTGCCGTATATCATCAGAAGACCTGCCGTATATCATCAGAAGACCTGCCGTATATCATCAGAAGACCTGCCGTATATCAGCAGAAGACCTGCCGTCTATCATCAGAAGACCTGCCGTCTATCATCAGAAGACCTGCCGTATATCAGCAGAAGACCTGCCGTCTATCATCAGAAGACCTGCCGTCTATCATCAGAAGACCTGCCGTATATCATCAGAAGACCTGCCGTATATCATCAGAAGACCTGCCGTATATCATCAGAAGACCTGCCGTCTATCATCAGAAGACCTGCCGTATATCATCAGAAGACCTGCCGTATATCATCAGAAGACCTGCCGTATATCAGCAGAAGACCTGCCGTATATCAGCAGAAGACCTGCCGTCTATCATCAGAAGACCTGCCGTCTATCATCAGAAGACCTGCCGTCTATCATCAGAAGACCTGCCGTCTATCAGCAGAAGACCTGCCGTCTATCATCAGAAGACCTGCCGTATATCATCAGAAGACCTGCCGTATATCATCAGAAGACCTGCCGTATATCATCAGAAGACCTGCCGTATATCAGCAGAAGACCTGCCGTCTATCATCAGAAGACCTGCCGTCTATCATCAGAAGACCTGCCGTCTATCATCAGAAGACCTGCCGTCTATCAGCAGAAGACCTGCCGTCTATCATCAGAAGACCTGCCGTCTATCATCAGAAGACCTGCCGTATATAATCAGAAGACCTGCCGTATATAATCAGAAGACCTGCCGTCTATCAGCAGAAGACCTGCCGTCTATCATCAGAAGACCTGCCGTCTATCAGCAGAAGACCTGCCGTCTATCATCAGAAGACCTGCCGTCTATCATCAGAAGACCTGCCGTATATCATCAGAAGACCTGCCGTATATAATCAGAAGACCTGCCGTCTATCAGCAGAAGACCTGCCGTATATCATCAGAAGACCTGCCGTATATCATCAGAAGACCTGCCGTATATCATCAGAAGACCTGCCGTATATCAGCAGAAGACCTGCCGTCTATCATCAGAAGACCTGCCGTCTATCATCAGAAGACCTGCCGTCTATCATCAGAAGACCTGCCGTATATCATCAGAAGACCTGCCGTATATCAGCAGAAGACCTGCCGTATATCAGCAGAAGACCTGCCGTATATCATCAGAAGACCTGCCGTATATCAGCAGAAGACCTGCCGTCTATCAGCAGAAGACCTGCCGTCTATCAGCAGAAGACCTGCCGTCTATCATCAGAAGACCTGCCGTCTATCATCAGAAGACCTGCCGTCTATCATCAGAAGACCTGCCGTCTATCATCAGAAGACCTGCCGTCTATCATCAGAAGACCTGCCGTCTATCATCAGAAGACCTGCCGTATATCATCAGAAGACCTGCCGTCTATCATCAGAAGACCTGCCGTCTATCATCAGAAGACCTGCCGTCTATCATCAGAAGACCTGCCGTATATCAGCAGAAGACCTGCCGTATATCATCAGAAGACCTGCCGTATATCAGCAGAAGACCTGCCGTATATCAGCAGAAGACCTGCCGTATATCAGCAGAAGACCTGCCGTATATCAGCAGAAGACCTGCCGTCTATCAGCAGAAGACCTGCCGTCTATCATCAGAAGACCTGCCGTCTATCATCAGAAGACCTGCCGTCTATCATCAGAAGACCTGCCGTATATCATCAGAAGACCTGCCGTCTATCATCAGAAGACCTGCCGTCTATCATCAGAAGACCTGCCGTATATCATCAGAAGACCTGCCGTCTATCATCAGAAGACCTGCCGTCTATCATCAGAAGACCTGCCGTCTATCATCAGAAGACCTGCCGTCTATCATCAGAAGACCTGCCGTCTATCATCAGAAGACCTGCCGTATATCAGCAGAAGACCTGCCGTCTATCAGCAGAAGACCTGCCGTCTATCAGCAGAAGACCTGCCGTATATCAGCAGAAGACCTGCCGTCTATCAGCAGAAGACCTGCCGCATATAATCAGAAGACCTGCTGTCACCAGGCTCTACTGTTGGTGAGCTGAGTCGCTTCACATTTTTCTGTCTGACCCTGGTGCCAAAAAGATTGGTAAGAAAAAAAAGAGCTGATGTTTCAGAGGTGGATTATTTACTGAAACAGTCAGAGAAAACACATCAGGAGATATTAGAGGTTTTAAAGCAGCTCAGATTCTTATCAGCAGATGTCGCCGTGACAACCTGATGAGAGGCAGGAATGTTTGCTTTGTTTAGTTCTGCTGCAGACGTGATAGAATCTGTCCTCAGAACGAGTGGAAAAAAAATAAAACCTCCTCATTTCACACAATTATAGCCTGCTTCCATCTGCTGGAATTAAAACCAGTTGTTTCAGTTGAACTTTTCTCCTTTTTGCTTCAAACACAGTTAAAAACCTGCTGTTATGGAGCCCAGATCAGAGATGTTAGATATTAGAACATCTGCTGTGTTTTTAGGAACTTAGTCACATTTTATAACCTTAAATCTGATGATTTTATCTAAGATCCCAAAACTCCTCCTTTAACAGCAGTTTAACTCCAAGTGATGCTACACGTCAGTCAGTATTCCAGGAATTAAGTCAGATTTATTTTTTTAAAAACACAACCTTCCTATCAGAAAGAGTAGAGTCCTTCTCACCCAGAGCTTTGAGGAGCTCATCAAAGTTCTCGCTGCTCTTCATTTTCCAGGTTCCCGTAAAATTCGGCATTTTTCCTTGTGGGGTTTTGATTGTTTCAGCCAACGTCTCCTGTCGTCTGTCTGATCGGCTGCTTTCTTCTTTCTCCCTCCGTCCATCTGTCCTCCTCCTCCTCCTCCTCCCCCCATCCCTCCGATCCCTCCCATTCCCCCTCAGCTCACATCCAATGCTTTCAGAGGATTCTTTAAATGTTTATTAGAAGCTCTTCTCGTCTCAGCATCATTTCTTTAATCTGACTGAGATTCATCAGGAATAAAGAAATAATCAGGCTTTTTCTTCTTCTGGATTCTCTTGAACCCAGATATTTTCCATGTTGGACCCATTTTCCAGAATGAATTTATTGCAGTCTGTCTTCTTTCTTTTACCTCTGATTGTAAAAAGTCATGCAGACAGTCGGGTTTTATTTGGTCCATCTGCTGCAGCATCTGGGAGTTTTATAAGGAGTTTTTATTTGATTAGTAGTTCTAGTTGTGTTGACCTGATGTCTGAATGGAGACGTAGAAACCAAATGGTTCGGATGCTTCCCTGTTGTTTGGACTGAAGACCATCTTCTCCTAAACTCCCACGTTTCTTCACATCTCTGGATGTGAAGCTGCATGTTTCTGATGTGCTTCTACTGACCTCATCCACCTCCAGACGTCTTTATTCTGTTTTTATGTTTCAGTCTCACCCCAACCAGGCGAGGCAGACGGCCTGGTTCTGTCCAAATAAAGAGGAATTTATTTCTGCCGTTGTTGGGTTTAAAGTTTGAACAGTCTTCACTTCGCTGTATGAAGTTCCACCAGATAACATGTTGTGAATTAACGTGGTATAAATAAAGTTAAATTTAAAAGAGTTGAATTTCTCTTTTCTCTCTGAGCTGTCTTTATGAGATAAAGTCAGAAATATGTCCCAAAATTATCTTTATAAAAGCATTAATGTTGAAGGGTTTCAGTGATTCTAAGTGATTTCTGAAAAGCATCTCCACCAAATAAAAATAAATCCATTCATCTCCACAGCAGGAAACAGAACAACCTTCAGATGTTTCAGTTTGGAACGTATAAAACCATTATTCATTATCTGTATGGATTCTTTTGGTCTTTTCTCAGTGTTTGTCCTAAACTAAACTGAACCAGTTTTTGGTCTCCATTTGTTCATGTTTTGGCCACAAAGATCTGTTCTTGAAGCAGTTTTCCAAGTAAAAAGTGGATCTCTGTACAGATCTGGTGAAGTTCAGCTGAAGGTAACTTTAGGATGGAGCAGTGAGTCAAGAGTTCTGCATTTACAGTCTCTGCTGTCCAAAAGCTGATGATTCTCAGCCATCCAGGTCCTGGTCTAACTAGGGGCTAAAATGAAGGAACTGTTGGGAGTTCCACCTCTGATCCTAAAGACTTCTTCACTTCTGGTGGAGAGTCCCATAAAGTAACATCTATCAGAGTCTGTAGGGTTCGGGTTAGATTAGTTAAACTACAGTTAAACTGCTTAAATTAGATTCTAACTGGACTCTCTAGTATTTTCTCTTTAGTTCGCTTCAGGTCGCTTCACATCGCTTCAGGTCACTTTATGTTGATTTATTCTAAATTTGCCAGAAAAAACACTTTGCTCTGAGCAGATTCTGTAAAAAAGTCAAACTTGTGCACTCCTCTGTGGAACCGTGAAGCCGTGAGGGATTCAACCAACAGTCAAACATTCGGGGACTCGGCTGAACTGCAGGCTGTGTTTCTAAAACTGTTTGTAAAATAAATATTGACAGAAATTTAACTTTTCTTCAGTAAAGGTTTCTGGCATTAAAAACGTGTCATTCTACACAGAAACCTGTTGAAGTTCACTCTCCTTCTATTTCCAAAAGTTCAGGGTTTTTTTATCGCAGACAGAAATGAGCCCACAGAAGTAAAAACATCCAGAAACTGCTTCAGAGTTCACAGCATTAAACATGAAATATGTGCAGAAATGCAGAATAAATTCCCATTAAAGCTGAGTTTCATCATTTGGCTGATACTAAAGATGAAATATCTACATGAATAATGAAGCTCCTTCCTGATATTAGTGTTTCTCTGCAGCTTTTCCTCCATTCCTCCCCTGAGAGCCAGAGGCCTTCCTCTAACCTAACGGTCCCATTTGTTCCTCAGACAGATCCTCATCCATCTCTTTGACAAAGTGCCTTCAGACACGCTGATAATTAATGTCCAGAGCAGAGCAGGGAGCGATCCATCATCACACCAGGAAACCTCTTTTCTTTCTTTCCCTTCATAAGTAGACCTGTCTGCTGGCTTTATTTCCAGAAGGGAAAGTGAATGTTTGGACGGTTTGAGGACGTTTAGAGGAATAAATCTGAGCTGAATGAGCTTTATCTGCTGCCCAGTCCAAGTTCATTTAGATCTTTAACTCTCCTGTTGGTGTTTTATGGCATTTATTGGTTTAAAATGCAGGATTATAGTTTTAAAGGGGTAGAATTTATTACATCTCTAGTGAAGTAAAGTTTTTTTTTTATTTAAAAATGAGGAGGGCAGGAAATAGATTTTAACACAAACTCAGGATATTTTTTAACATGACAGGAAAGTCTTCAGCGCTACAGTCCAGGATGAATGAACAGGAAGAGGTGATCGACAGTAAATCCATATTTACTGCTGTTATTTTATTTATTTATTGTTCTTATTCCTCTTGAGATTCAAGGGAACAGCATCGTGAAAAATAAAACTGAACCTTGTGAAAAGAAGAAGTTAAATGAATTTTTCCTGAATTCTGTCTCTGAGATAACTAAAAATTTTAAACCCTTTGAATTTTAGGGCCATTAATGAGACACAACCCATTTTTAGATTAGAAGAGATCTCAGAGGCTGAGGTAGTAAAAATTGTCAAAGGTCTAAAATGTTCCAAAGCCAAAGATGTATTTGTGCTTGACACAAATTTCCGAAAAAATAATATAAAGTCTATATTGCAGCCAATCACACATCTGATAAATCTGTCAATTACACACAGCACTGTACCACCGATATGGAAAATGGCCGTGGTAACCCCAATTTTTAAATCTGGGTCCAGATCCGACATGGGCAATTATAGGCCCATCAGCATATTCCTGTCATTTCAAAAGTGGCTGAAAAATGCATAGCCAACTTGATCATTAAACATCTTGACAATAGCCAGACCCCGTTGCATCCTATGCAATTCGGATTCCGTGCTCGCCACTCCACAGAATCAGCCAACTGCTTTTTCATTGAAAGGGTAAAAGATCTGCTGGACAGGAATTCCTGTGTTGCTGCTGTTTTTCTAGATTTGAAAAAGGCATTTGACACAGTCGATCATCAATTCAAGTACCTCGGAGTCACACTGGACTCAACCCTCACCTTTAAATTTCACATTAAGAAGGTCGCTAACACTATTAATTTTAATTTACAAAATTTTAAACAAATTAGACTTTTTCTGACAGCTGGTGCCGCTAAGACGTACCTGCACTGTATGATTTTCACACACATAAACTACTGCTTCACAAACTGGTCCTTCACAGGTGTAACGACACTCAAACCCATCGAACAATTATACAAGAGAGCATTAAAGGTATTCGATAAAAAGCCACGCTCATACCGTCACTGCAGCATCTTAAAAAAACATGGTCTCTTTAGATTTGATAATTTTAAGATTTTTAAACAGGCATGTGCCATTTATAAAGTATTACATGGACTATGTGCGCCGCCTCTGGCAGAGTTCATTAAAAACAAGCCCAGTCGGGGCATTGGGACGAGGGCTGCTACCAGAGGGGCTTGTAAGGTGCAGTTCAGACAATCTAGCTTTGTCCAGAATGTTCTGTCAGTTCAAGGAGGTTTGATCTGCAACAAACTGCCTGCAAAGATTACAGAGTGTCAATCTTTGATGGCTTTTAAAGTTCAACTCAAAAACTGGATTTTAGACAATAAAACCTGTGAGCATTAGCAATCTGGCCGTCACTTGTATATGTGTATGTATTTTAAAAATCTGTATTTTAGGAACTTATGCACATTTGCACATACACGCGTTCACGTTTATGTGTATATATATAGTCCCCCTATTTTATTTTATTTTAGGAGTATATGCGTGTTTGCACATGTTCAATGTCTCTTATTGTTCTTTGTATTGTATTGTATTGTATTGTATTGAGTGTTTTTTATGGTTTTTTTGGGAAAACAGATGAAATTTAGCATGCATGCTAATTCCAGCATATTTACATTACATCATGTATGTACTGTCCATTAATATGCACTATCCCGACTAAATAAATAAACCAGAAATAAGATTATAAGGGTTCTGTCAGCTGAAACAGGAGAATTATAAAAACAGAGCTGCGTGTTTGAGCAGACGTCCTTCTGGAGATGTTCCCATCTTCTACCCTCCATAATAAGAGATGACCTCTGGAGTCAGAGCTTCACCTCTGATCAGAGTAATGGTTGCCCCGCGGTTATGAGGACAGGAAGGAAACGCATTAACTCCTCCAGCAGCAGATTCACATTTTTCACTTTTAACGCAGCAACTGACTCCCTGAGGACGGTTCAGGAACATCCAGTATTGACTTTCTATGTCTAAATGTTGCAGCAAAACCTCTTTCTACATAGAAACCTGCAGGTTGTTCTGATGAGGGTCAAGGATTTTGGAGAAACTCTCAGTTAAATGAACTTTGTCTGCATTTTAGATTTGAAGTATCTGGGTTAGGACTATTAGCAGGCACTAGCCACTATTTCACTGCACTTTAATATATAAAGAATAAATCATCCAGTATTCAGTCTGCAGAAGTTTAGACAAACTGTTCCTCAGGATTCATTTTATTGTTTAACAAACCATCCTTTCAGCCAAAAACATTAATGGACGTAAGACTGATGTTAGTTTGAGTGTTTTCAGCTAAAAAAAAATGTTATTAAATCTCAAACCTGAATGAACAAAAGAAAAGGGATTCTGTTTTCTTAGGAGAATCTACAGCCTAACCATCCATGTGCTAACAAAACTGCACAAGGGTTTTCTAACCATCAATGAGCCTTTCAGCACCATTAGCTAACACAATGTAGCATTAGAACACAGGAGTGATGGTTGCTGGAAATGTTCCTCTGTACCCCTATGGAGATATTCCATTAAAAATCAGCTGTTTACAGCTAGAACAGTCATTTACCACATTAACTGTCTACACTGGATTTATCATTCATTTAATGCTATCTTCATTGGAAAAAATGCTTTTCTCTCTAAAATCAGGACGTTTCTAAGTGAGCGGTAGTTTAAACACTGATGAGCCAAAACATGAAAACCACTGACAGGTGAGGTGAATAACTCTAATTGTCAGGAGGAGAATCCACCAGACAGCAGGAGAATATTCAGTTCTTCAGGTTTATTTATTGGAAACAGAAAAAATGGCAGCATGAGGATGCGAGAGAGTGTGTCTAGTGGTTTGAACCTGCAGAACGAAGAACAACGAGGGAACAGGTGACAATCGAGTTCACCTGGAGGCTGGTTTTTATTGCTGTTGGAGCCTAAATCTAATTTCTTTAGTTTTGATTGAGTGTGGGTTTGACTCTGTGTTGCTTTAGAAGTCACCGGTCTGTCTGCTGTAGGGTAGTTAGCTTCTATACCTGCTAATGGGTGAAGGAAGGCAGGTGTGCCGTTTGGTAAAGAAGCCAAACAGTTTTTCACCGTGTAAAACGCTGTCAGGCAGGTGAATGTTTTCAGCTTTTACTTCTGGTTCATTAGAAACTTAACATGTGAACTGAATTAGAACTTTCCTGCAGCTGCCATAAATAAATGGAGCATCTTTTCCAAACGAGCTCAGTTTTAATTGAAGACCTACCTGCTCCTCACAGTGACTACAGGTAAAGTCTCTACCAGCCCAGGAGGTTTTCACAATAAAGACATAGTGCAGAACCGTTCTCAGTAAAGATTTTTAAAAGTGTCGGTAGGTCGGTGCAAATTAGCAGTAAGGATTTATAAATCACTAAAACTAACAGAAATACCTTCAGGAATGAGCAGGTTCCACAGTCTGTCCTGTAAAGACTGAAGGCTGGAGAGCTACTGTAGCTCAGAAACTTTAATGCTGCTGTGATAGAAACCAGTTTGTTCATGGTTCACCACCAGCTGGACCATGATGAGGTGGTCTGATAGATCACAGATGGTTTTACATTATGCTGGTCGTATATCTGGAGGAGATGATCTCCTCTCCATGAAGTCCTTCAGGTCAGTGACTGGTTTGGTGTCCATTGCAGTAGAATCTATATTTAGTGTTTACCTGGACACGACAGCACTTTGTTGGTGTAACTCAGATTATTGAGAAGTCACTTTGGCTTCATGTTTTTGCTGAAATGAAACCACTGTAGACTTCATCCTATAGATGTCCTCCTGTAGACGTTTTCCTGTAGACTTCGTCCCGTAGATGTTCTCCTGTAGACTTCGTCCCATAGATGTCCTCCTGTAGACGTTCTCCTGTAGATGTCCTCCTGTAGACGTTTTCCTGTAGACTTCGTCCCATAGATGTTCTCCTGTAGACTTCATCCTATAGATGTCCTCCTGTAGACGTTTTCCTGTAGACTTCGTCCCGTAGATGTTCTCCTGTAGACTTCGTCCCATAGATGTCCTCCTGTAGACGTTCTCCTATAGATGTCCTCCTGTAGACGTTCTCCTGTAGACTTCGTCCCATAGATGTTCTCCTGTAGACTTCATCCTATAGATGTCCTCCTGTAGACGTTCTCCTGTAGACTTCGTCCCATAGATGTTCTCCTGTAGACTTCGTCCTATAGATGTCCTCCTGTAGACGTTCTCCTGTAGACTTCGTCCCATAGATGTTCTCCTGTAGACTTCGTCCCATAGATGTTCTCCTGTAGACTTCGTCCTATAGATGTCCTCCTGTAGACTTCGTCCTATAGATGTCCTCCTGTAGACGTTTTCCTGTAGACTTCGTCCCGTAGATGTTCTCCTGTAGACTTCGTCCTATAGATGTCCTCCTGTAGACGTTTTCCTGTAGACTTCGTCCCGTAGATGTTCTCCTGTAGACTTCGTCCCATAGATGTCCTCCTGTAGACGTTCTCCTGTAGATGTTCTCCTGTAGACGTTCTCCTGTAGACTTCGTCCCGTAGATGTTCTCCTGTAGACTTCATCCTATAGATGTCCTCCTGTAGACGTTCTCCTGTAGACTTCGTCCCATAGATGTTCTCCTGTAGACGTTCTCCTGTAGACTTCGTCCCATAGATGTTCTCCTGTAGACTTCGTCCCATAGATGTTCTCCTGTAGACTTCGTCCCATAGATGTCCTCCTGTAGACTTCGTCCCATAGATGTCCTCCTGTAGACTTCGTCCCATAGATGTCCTCCTGTAGACTTCGTCCTATAGATGTCCTCCTGTAGACGTTTTCCTGTAGACTTCGTCCCGTAGATGTTCTCCTGTAGACTTCGTCCTATAGATGTCCTCCTGTAGACGTTCTCCTGTAGACTTCGTCCCATAGATGTTCTCCTGTAGACTTCGTCCTATAGATGTCCTCCTGTAGACGTTCTCCTGTAGACTTCGTCCCATAGATGTCCTCCTGTAGACGTTCTCCTGTAGACTTCGTCCCATAGATGTTCTCCTGTAGACTTCGTCCTATAGATGTCCTCCTGTAGACGTTCTCCTGTAGACTTCGTCCCATAGATGTTCTCCTGTAGACTTCGTCCCATAGATGTTCTCCTGTAGACTTCGTCCTATAGATGTCCTCCTGTAGACTTCGTCCTATAGATGTCCTCCTGTAGACGTTTTCCTGTAGACTTCGTCCCGTAGATATTCTCCTGTAGACTTCGTCCTATAGATGTCCTCCTGTAGACGTTCTCCTGTAGACTTCGTCCCATAGATGTTCTCCTGTAGACTTCGTCCTATAGATGTCCTCCTGTAGACGTTTTCCTGTAGACTTCGTCCCGTAGATGTTCTCCTGTAGACTTCGTCCTATAGATGTCCTCCTGTAGACGTTCTCCTGTAGATGTTCTCCTGTAGACTTCGTCCTGTAGATGTTCTCCTGTAGACGCTATCCTCCATGTCTGTTAGTGTCTCATTACTAAGGTGAGGGAATACAATAAAAGCTGTTTCAGTGGGCATGTGGTGACGTCCTTTAACCGACTGAACTCCAGAACCAACCTGTGGGTTCAACATGTAATCTTTAAAAAATATCTTTTAGAGGAGACAGCAGCAGGATGGACCATGGGGAGAAGAACCAACAGAGGCAGTGTGATGTTCTGCTGGGAGACCTTTAGTCCTGCATTCATGTTGATCTTCTGTTGCAGACCTGGACCTCCTTTTATGGCAGCTGTAACCTCTAATGGACTCTTCCTGTTGGATAATCCGTCCTGTTCAGAGACGGTTTGAGGAACATGACCAAGAGTTCGATGTGTATCTGTGGGACGTTCTACAAGAATAAATCTGCCCCACGGAGGTCCCACCTCACAGCTTCCAGGACCTAAAGGATCCACTGTGGATGTTCTTACCTGAAACCAGAGATAAGGAGTCCAGACTGGAGGAGGAATTATCTGATATCGGGTAGGTGGTTTTAATATTCTAACTAACCGGTGTCGTATAATTTACTCTACACTCATAATTAGTGGGAAATGAGGTAGATTTAAAGTATTTATTCAACTGCATGTCACATTTAGATTCTAATAATATATGCCAACATTAGATTTTTTTCTTCTCTTGAATAGTAACAAATGCCTCAAATATCCACTTCTTCTCAGTCTGACGACTCATTTTATGCTCATTAAAGCAGATTTCGGGAGTCAAACTTAAACTTTAAAGGGAAATGATTGAAAAGACTTTAAGTTTAAGAAGTTTCCAGACAATGAAAGTGCAGCAGCCTGATGTTTGTTCAGCAGCTGTGATGTTTTATTGAACCACAGGGATTTAACGGAGGAGTTCTGGTCGACAGAAAACTGATCACTGACAAAATATCACACTTTCAGAGACATTAAAAGCTGTGAAAAGAAGATTCAGGATTCAGTTTGCAGGTTTTAGAGTTCAAAGATCAGAAAGCATGAGCAGCTTCATCTGACTTTCAGATTCAGGAACTTAAACAATTTAAACGAAAACCAGCCGAAATATTTCTGCTTTCTGTAAAAAGAATCAACAACAGAAGAATTAATGGCTAATGTGAAGCATAAATCATATAAAAAACACTTCTATCGGCCACATCTCACCACTAAACACGTGATCTCTTTTTTTTTTTTAATTTGTAGACGGATTATGTTCAGTGAAGAGCCGACAAAACATTCACATAAAAGCAACAAACAAAAATAAACGGGACGATGTGAGATTCTGAAGTCTGGACACTTTTTGTTGTCGTGATCCCAAAAAGCAAAAAGAAATAAATTATTTAAAATCTTTAAGACATGTTCTTCACACAACTTACAGGAAAACACAATCACAGTTTGTGCTGAAAGGATAAAACTTTTACACTATTGCACTCAAACACACAGTGTCCATCAGGGAGTCGGTTTTACTTCAGTTTGCTGCCTTCAGTCTGAAATATTTAAATCTTCCTCCAACAAACCAGTCCAGACTTTAATCAACCTGCTGGATCCATGAGAGATTCACCACAGACTGAAGACCACATGTCAAATAAATAACGGTGCTGTAGAATGTGATGCATGGAATTTAGAAGTTCAGATTTAAATCAACATAAAACTGCATGTTAGATTCTACTGACGTTCAGCAATGAAGAACAAACGTTTGCCTCGATTTCTACACCATGAAGGCAGCTTTAAATAAAAAAGGCCAACAGAAGGAAGAGCAGAATGGACATGAAGCTGCAAATACTAAGATCTGTTCACTACTTAGCTGACTTCAGGTGTTCGCCTCATGATTAAACTCTTCTGAGCTTCAGGAGAACATCACAGCTTCCTTCGGGAACCTCGTGCTTCTGCCAGTGATTATTCCACTGAAGACTGAATAGATTTTAAATCCCGTCCGCTGGTCTGCATCTGCCACAGCGTAGCTTTCAGCACTCCAACTAAACAGCAGCAGCAGATCAACTCTGAACCTGAAGACTGATCCTCATGAGCAGGTTTGTTCCGAGTTAAAATACAGATTTAGACGTATTTAAAGGTCTTCTTTGTTCCCAGGCAGTCGCTAAAAACAAACCTTCTCTCCTCCAGTGTCTCATTCAGACCAGGACTACAGATGGTCCTGATGCTCTCAGGTTCTCCTACCAGTGCCTGGAGTCCACCAGCTCTGGTCTCAGACTGAGTTTCTTCAGCGTCTCGTATCCGACCACCATGACGATGGCGGTGGGCGTGGAGGAGATGATTCGAGCCGACAGTCCTTTGGTCAAACCCCAGAATCCCTCCTCTCTGATCAGCTGCTGGAACGTCTCCACGACCGACGACCGACCTTCAACCTGAACACGGGAACACGGATGGTACATGCATGTTACACACGTTACATGATCTGTTGTCTGGAGTCACAAACCAGCATCACTGCTCAGCATGTGGCTGCTTAATAATAATAATAATAAAGTGCACCAGGGTTATAAAGTCCTAACAGAACAATTTCATACAACAAAGAAGTAAAAATCATTCACAGAAAATACAACTAAGTATGACCTAGATATAAACAGAACATGTAAACATAAATATGCACACAGACATACATGTAAATACACACACGTGTGTAAACAGACTGAACTATTCTGACTAATCAGATTTATGTTTTTAGAATAAGTCTTGAATTTCATGGCACTGAGCAAAAACAACTGAATAATAAAACTAGATTTATTTAAATAGAAGCTCAGATCTAACACCAGCAGCTGCTTCTGTAGCAATGCTGATTTTAATTATTACAACTTTAAAGGAAAAAAACTGCACAGCAATAAAAGAGGAGATATTTACTGCTTGACAGAATTTAGATCATATTCAGTCCTGAAGTTAAACTGTCTGTTAGTTGTCTGAGGTTTATGGTCAAACTTTTAAATAAAATATTAGTCAAAATCCAGTTATTCCTAAATGCATCATGTTGCAGTGCTGTCATAGATCACTGTCTTAAATGAGAAAACATCCTTTAGTCTCTTTATGTTTGCAGGCAGATAAACTGTAAACCATCTAGAGAAATAAATAAACTTCATTTATTTTAGTTAGTCACCGTTCACTAACCCTAACCTGTAAAAAGAACGGTCAGACCGACACTGGATGAATATTGATTTTCTGTAGATTTTTATGAAACATTTCAGACCAATAGAGAGAAAATATTCAGTGTTAACCTTCCTATAAATCATTGCCTTCCTCTGTGAAATATTTACTCATTTCATCCTCTTCAGTGAAGAACTTTTCTGATGCAGAGCTTCTCAACAGACCACAGCTTTCTGAAACCAGACTGTGATAACATCAAACCGTAGGCAGTGAGGTAAAAGTAAAGCCGGTAAATGATTAACGTTTATTGTCATCAGTAGTTTTAAATCTACTTTTCTGCAGATTTCCAATCACAGAAACACTAAAGCAGTACTTTTAAGCTCTGGGTTTCATTAACTAGCTGCTATTTCTGGGCTGCAAGTGAAGAATTTAACTCTTTATAGTAGATAAATACCTGGACTCTGGCTCGGACCACGTCCATGGGGTTGGTCACGGTGGACGCTGTAGCAGCAGCCAGAGGTCCAGCCATGGCCTGGAGGACCAGGTGAGGACAGTCACTGGGAGCCAGTTTGGAGAGCTGCTCTGTAGAACGTTAAACACAAAGACTGGGTTTGAACCAGAAGGAAAGCTGAGGGACACAGATGTGGTGAAACATGATCTCCAGCTGCTCACCGGCGTAGAAGTGGTAGAACGGCCACCAGACGGCGCTGTTGGGGATGTAGGTGAGTAACGAAGCCACGTAGCCCCGGTAGAAGCCCCGGAAACCATCGGCAGCAAAGATCTGAGCCATAATGTTCCTGGTTTGGCCGAACACCTTCTTTTTGGCCTTTCCAGAGTCTGAGTCAGAGCTGAGCCTGAAGCGGCTGAGATGCTGGCCCTGGCCTTGCATCATCAGCTGCTGGGAAACCACGTCGATGGGAACCGTGATGCTCTGAGCCACCAGAGACGCTGAGCCACCCGCCACCAGAGACTTCACCGTGTTGTCCTCCGAGTACTGGGAGACGTACTTCCTCACCAGCTCATAGGTGGTGATGTAGGCCTGGCCGGAGATCAAGGTGAAGGTGTTGACCATGAAGCCTCGGTACAGACCTCTCACTCCCTCTGCTCTCAGGATCTTAAAGAAGGCGTCAAACGTTCCGCCGTACAGTGACTTCCCCCTCTGGACCTGCAGCCGGGTCCGGATCAGCGTGGCCGGGTAGACCGTGGCCCGGATGCTCATCGTCATGAACACCCCGAAAGAGTAGAACTTCCTCTTGTCCAGGTCCTCCCACTCGATGATCTGGATGTTCCTCTTCTGCTGCATCCTGACAGCTGGAGCAGCCCCGTCATCAGAATGATTCCTGCCTGGAAACAAGAACTAAACTTATTACTGACTGAACTACAGTCACTAAAGGAGTTTTAAACATCAAAATTCAAGTCTGACCTTAGAAATCATACTTTAACGTACATCCTACATTTGAAGAAACACAATAGTTTCAGCAAAAAGCTACTGAGGGAACCTTGAATTAAGATTATTTGGATTTTGATAAATAAGCTTCTTCTGACCTGAGTCAGAACCAGAGAATCCTCCTCTAGTGGACTTTGCCTAAATATACTGAATAAAAATAGAAATCAGCTCCTAGTTTCCTAAATGAAGTAACAGACAATCAGTATTTTTTGTTCCAACACAAAACATCTCTACAACAGAATAAAGCAACCAAGTATTATTAGTAGTAAACACCAACAGACGGAGGTTATTCTCACAGAGCAGAAATCACTGGTTGGTACTGAGTGTCTCCATCAGGCAGTAAAACTCAAACTACACAGAGTTTGAGTTTGCCAGTTAGGGTTTGTGTCATTAGTGGGAATTCTGAAGGACAGGATCAGATGATTCATCCAGAGTCTGAAATGATTTCTTAGATGACAAATGCTGTGAACACATTAGAGTCCAGTCATTATTCAGCAGCAGCAGCCCATCGTCGTCTTTCTCTATTCAACTGTGGCATCACATCAGTAAAGCAGCTTTTTAAGACATCCTTTAATAATCTCTGGTCAGAACCAGTCACACAGTGATCATTGATCTTTAAAACCTGACAGAAGTACAGATGGAAGAGTTTAGCTCCAGGAGAACAGGCTCATGAACTTATTCTCTAAGTCGGAAAAGAAAAACAGCTGCATGTTTTGTTTTTATACCGTACAGCTCTGGATCACTTTAATCGCCTGTGGTTTAAATTAAAACCTCAAATGTTTAAAAAAGCAGCTGTTAAAACAAATAGTTCACATTTATGCTTATACACATCCTAGAAAACACTTTTAGGGATATGTTTCCCTCTGTAAGATAAGATAAGCCTAGAACAATCTCAGAGCGGAAATCTGCAAGACTACAGCAGAAAAAGGCAGAACACACTGCAACATCAGTAGAAAAATAATAAATATACATAAATACTGTTGATATTGTAAAGATTTTTAGACACTACACAGATTTCATATATGTGGAAAAGAACATTTCATAACAGTTTTCTACCTGTAGAAAGATTTAAGTATACCAGAGGCTCTTTTTTAACTATAGAAACACTGATAAAGTATTTAAAGATATTGTACAGAGATGTGTTGACAGATTTGTATTGTACAGGGTATATTAAATGTACAAAGTATTAGTAACACACTGGTTTAATGAGTTAATGTTGCATCAGACTGTTTTTCTAGTCAGAACAGAGCAGGTTGTAAAGTTAACAACTGTAATTCATTGATCCTGAGCTAAACTATGACTTCTCCTTTAGCAGGTTTCAGCTAAAGTTATCCATAAAAATAGTTCAAAGGTCCAGCAGCAGCAGGACACATTAGTAAGCTGAAGCTGACTTATTGGTGAATAGAAACGAGCAGCTAAAACACGGAGTTACGTCGCTGTTATGTTTAAAAGTGTCGCCTTCTGTGAAGCTAACAGCTACATGCTAGCTGACCTGGAGTCAGAGGTGAAACTAGTAACCTAGAGGACACCGTGTTCCGGTGTCAAACCACCTTACAGTTACATGGACGGTCCTATTTTAGCCAATAACACTCAACAAGCCTGACAAAGTGAGTGAAATAGTCACAAGGAAACGTGTTTTCTGAGATTTCCTGCTGGATATGTGTCGTTAGCTAACATTAGGCTAGCTCCGAGATAAACAGCATTAGCATCATTTTACATTAGCTGAACTTACCTCTTTGGACAGATGTTTATTTTAATGTTACGTCCTGAATGAAATTCTGGCACGAACGTTCGCGTCAACAGCTAGATATATGTACTTCCAACTGGCGTCGTTAAATGGTTTTAAGACATTTAAAATATGAAGTTACCCCCTCTGGCTAGTCGGCTAACTGTCTTCCTGCTCCCATTCAAACGCCATGCTGCTGAAACAGCCAATCACAGTCGGGTGTTTCTTCTTCTTCGTCCTCTTTAATTTTACACTTCAGGAAGCGTCAGTTGACTCTTTACTGTCGACCACCAGAGCTGGAGGAATGTTTACCGACTGTTACCGAAGTTTACCAACCTGCCAGACAGCTACATCTTTTTAGTCGTCACATTTTGGGAGAAAAAGTTAAAAAGGTAAATAACTCAAGTGCAGATTTTAGCTTGCTTTCATACTTTTGCTCTGCCTAGTTTCTTACATGTAGCCTGTAGCTACATTAGCTGTGTGAGCTAATCTACAGTTATTTTCATGGACTTTGATTTAAATCTATGAGATGTTCAAACTATGAGAAACACAAGTAGGGCTTCAACTATTAATCGATTACTTGTCAACTTTTAAATTACTCAGAAACTGAACAATAAAATAATTGTTAATTTCAGCCCTAAAGGCAAATGGTCAGGGCAAAGACTGTATGATAAAAATATTATTATTTATTATACAGTCTGTGGGTCAGACACAGAAAATCACAGAAGATTACATCCTTAAATAGTTTCTCTTTGTTTGTTTCATCCAACCCACAGTGCAAAAACTGAAGATATTTAAACAGAGAAAGGGACAAATCAAATGTTTTGTATTTCTGCCTCATCTGTGTCTATAAAACTGTTTAATTTATCATCAACAATATCAATTCATAATATTCAGTATGTCACTTACCTGACTGACTATTTGTTTCAGCTCTAGATTCATCAGTAATCAGAATTACTGCTGCTCAACTGAAATACAACTAAACAAGACCAAAGCTATCTAAAGAGTTTTCAGCAGACATTGAAGGATGGTTTATCTTAACAAATAGAAGATAAAGTGTCTGTGGTAGAACCTGATTATAGCCACCAAAAGACAAAACACAAACATAAAATCCAACAAATAAAATGAGAAATTAAGTGGACAAAATGTACGTTATGAAAGAAGATGATGACAGAATGAAAACCACACAACTTTAAGTAAAAAAAAAGAAAAAAGATTTTGCAATAATTTGCACATTTCAGTGTCTGTGAAATAAACTTTATTCATTTGACAAGGAAGATTAAGCAGTTATTTCATTCTGTGATGTACAATTCATCAAAATTATGACTTTAACCCCTAATTTACTTTTGCTTGGGTACAGTTGTAACTTTAAAAGTATATTTTTTGTCTGTAAAAGTCCATTTCAGCTGTCGTGAAACTGGGGACAGTATTATTAAAGACTGAATATATTATATCAGGTATTATTTTAAGTAGTTACGTATATTATTAATATAAAATAGTGTCATTTTGTTTTTTGGGAACTAAAACAACTCACAATTTTTAGAATTTTCACAAAAAAAGACCCCGCAAAAAAAACTGCAATACATCAAAATCGAAACAGGCTGACAAGAAAACAAGAATGGCATTCCATTTTCTAATGAAACTTTAAGAAACTGAATTAGCATGAACATAAATGAAACTCTCAGCAATTAGGAGGCTTGCATTTTGTCTCAGAATGAAAAGAAAGTTCCCCTCATTCCACCCAGTCACAAAAGATATCATTTCAAAGGGCCAGGAAGATTTAGTAGGGTAGCTCCAATGAGTCAACAGATAGAGATCAAAAACAAACGTCCAGTTCAGAGGACATAGATGAATGGGCGGGCTTTCAAGAGGATGCTGATCGGTCCTCCCGCCGGGCGGTGGCGCTGCTGAGCGGCTCCTTCCGCTCCACAGAGCCGGTGTGTCTCAGTGAAGAAACATCAAACTGAAAGTAGTGGATCTTGTGGGTGAAACTACGGAAACTTTGGTCCTTTAAAAAGGTATTGGTAAATTATTACTTTACTTTTGACTACATGGTTTTTAATTTTACCTTTTTTTTCATTATTCCTTTCGTTTGTCCTCCGTCCATCCTCCAGACTTTATTTATTATGAGCTAACTAGCATGCTAACTAAGTAGCATGCTGAGATATTGCAGATTCATTCAGTTAGCTAGCATGCTAGCCAGCTAGCTGTCAGTTCATTATCAAAGCTCAGACTGTTTCTGTGTTTGAAACTATTCTTCAGGACAGTTTATTTTTATGTACTTCCTTCCTTTATAAACCAGAACAGTTTCGTTAATTCGTTAATTTCGTTAAACAGACTGAAGCGTTTTTCTTCTCCTTGTTTGGTTCCTGCTGGTTGCTAATAACTGCTGTTGTCCTCTTCCCACTGCTAATAACTGCTGTTGTCCTCTTCCCACTGCTAATAACTGCTGTTGTTTTCTACTTTTCAGGATATTTCCAGTGACGTGAGAAAATGGTTGGTCGCTCTTATATTCTTACACACTTTACAAACTACGTAGGATTTTGTATTTTGTGTCTTTTTCCACGTCTAACCCGTTTTTTTGTTCTTCAGTCTCGCAGATATGACTCCCGGACGACCATATTTTCTCCTGAAGGCAGGTCTTATTTCTTTCCTAACCCAACATTAACTTTTGATGATCAGATATTAAGTGAAATAATCAAATATAAGATGTATATTATTATCCCTGCACACTTTTACCATATGATGAAATTTTCAGTAAGTTTAAGATCTTAATGCAAAGCAAAGTTTCAGTAAAATTGGTGGTTAAAAAGTGATAAAAAAAACAAACTCTTCCACGATAGAGCCAGTGGTCAGTTAAGATGAAAACATTCTGACTGTTCAGTTTCTTATTTCTGTAAGTTTTTAGTTTATGATCTACAGTCCAACCTACAAACCCTTTATTAATGTTCCTGTCATGTTTGGGTTTAGAGCTTTCATCAGGCTGTAGATTCTCTGAAAGGCTTTGGTTTATACATGCAATGATGTAATGTTTTATGTGCCTCTGACACTACTGGAAGGTTCTGGGTTGTTTTTCTCTCAGAATGTTAAAAATAAAGTTTGTCATTCTAATTTCCAGGCCGCCTGTATCAGGTGGAGTATGCGATGGAAGCCATCGGCCATGCTGGAACATGTCTGGGGATCTTGGCCAACGATGGAGTTCTGTTAGCAGCAGAGAGACGCAACATCCACAAACTGCTGGACGAGGTTTTCTTCTCTGAGAAGATCTACAAGCTGAATGAGTGAGTGGTTCTGACCGTAAACAGCAGTCATTCTGCTTTACAGCCAGCAGAGTCCTTCATCTCCAATCATCTTTCAGAGACATGGCCTGCAGTGTTGCTGGGATCACATCAGATGCTAACGTTCTGACAAACGAGCTTCGGCTGATTGCTCAGAGGTGAGTTTCAGAGAAAAAACTGTGGTGTTGTGTTTTCACTGTTCTAAATACTAAAAGACCCGTTTTTAAAGGACAGATAGAGGCTTTATTGTCAGAAATACAACGAAACTTAAGAGAGATAACCAGCAGATATTAACGTTGTTTAATGATGTTAAATATGTATTTCAATCATAGACTGTATATAAAGATGGACGTAGCATCTGGCTCCAAAAATGAAGCCCACCCGGAAGTGTCAAAAACTTGCAATATCACGCCGTCCGCTAGGGTTGGCTCCAAAAAGCTTTTTCTCCATAGACCCCAATTCATTTTTGGAAAAAATAAAATTTGATAGACTGATGTTCTACAGCTCAGGATTTTTTCCCGTTAGTTTTCATGGTCAAAATGAGAGATCAGGTGGCCGATCTTAAATAAATCAATACTGAATTTTAAATAAATTGTTAAAGTTGGCGGAGCCAGGGGGCGTGGCTATACTCGATAGACAGCAACAGAAGCCTCTGCGGTAAAATGTGGGCGGGATAAGAGAGTCCTCAGCCAATCCTGCCCCTAGTTGCTCTCCGGTCCAGTCTGTTTGATGACGCTTTTTACGTCACTGGCTCCAAAAAATCCAAAACGGCGACCAGGAAGTAGCAAAATCCGGGCTTCATTTTCTCGGCGTTGAAACCAACGGGTGACGTCACGGTTAGTTCATGCCTGATTTCAAGTGAGTCCAGACTTTACTCTGTAGAATTCTCAAAGTGTTTAAAACTCCAGCATGTCCAACATTTGTCTTTAGTGTCTGGATATTTTTTACTTTCACCTCCAAACTCTGACACATTTAAATGTCCTTTCAGGTTTCTGTTGCAGTACCAGGAGCCGATTCCCTGTGAGCAGCTGGTCACAGCTCTCTGTGACATTAAGCAGGCCTACACTCAGTTTGGAGGTGAGAAGCTCAGCATTCTCCTCCTACACTATAAGTCATCCATTTATGTAGCTGAAGGATTCCAGCTCATTGTCAGTCTTACCATGTTAGATATCTCCCCAAAGCGCCTGATCAAATGTCGTTCTGGTAAACAAAGTGTTCTTATCTCTGGGGATTTTTTCGTAGTTAAACAGTTGTGTGATTTGTGTGAACAGGAAAGAGGCCGTTTGGTGTTTCTCTGCTGTACATGGGCTGGGACAAACACTACGGCTTCCAGCTGTACCAGAGCGACCCCAGCGGCAACTATGGAGGCTGGAAGGCAACCTGCATCGGAAACAACAGCGCTGTAAGTCTGAAAGGACACGGATAAGGAAAGTTAGGGAGCTGATCTCAGGAGAAACACCAAGAACAACACAACTGAATGTTGTCATCCTGAATTTAAGAATGATGTTTTCTTGAGTTGCTGTAGTTTGTTCAATGTTGTTTTGATCTGACAATAGAGGACGCAGAACTGTTGGTTGAACAGACATTCTCCCTAAATGTCAGTGACAAAATTGAATTTAGTGCAATTTTCTGTTAAAATTTACAGGTTCAAGCAGAAACCTCTTATATTTATTATGTTCTTGGTGTTTTATTTGTTGTCTTCTTGTCTCTAGGCTGCTGTCTCCATGCTGAAGCAGGACTACAAAGAGGGAGAGATGACGCTGTCTTCTGCTCTGGCTTTAGCCGTCAAAGTCCTCAACAAAACGATGGATGTCAGTAAGCTGTCAGCAGAGAAAGGTAAGCTTCAGATGAACTTATTTTTAACTGGTTTCATCTGATGTGTGAATCTGAGCTGCTTCTGACCTTCAGAAGCCAAATGAAAATAAATTAGACCCACAGTTACTGCAGGAAGTCTGGAGTAGCAGCAGTCAGTGTCTGAAAGTTGAACCAGATGAAAGAGTCGAGTTATTCTCCACGTGTCCATCGGCAGCTTTGTGACTGATGGACAGAATTAGTTTTCTGTCTAGTTGCTGAAGATCTTCTAGGCTGTACAGTTTGCTGTGGACGGTAATAATTGTAAGCCTGTATTATTGTGACTGTTTCAGTTGAGATTGCCACCCTGACACGGGAAGACGGGAAAACAAAGATCAAGGTTCTGAAACAGAAAGAAGTGGAGGAGCTCATCAAACGTCATGAAGCCGAAGAGGCCAAGGCTGAGAAGGACAAGAAGGAGAAGGAGCAGAAGGAGAAAGACAAATAAATCCACAGTTTTATGCCCATGTGTCATCAGATCCTGTAATGTTGTGTCTTTTACATTAAACTTTTGGAAACTGATGGACGTATGGTCGTCTCTGTATGTTCAGCAGAAATACGTCTTCTAATAAAGAAACATCCTTTTGGTGGCATCTCAAAACTAATCTGAGACATTTTTTAAAATAAAAAGTAGTAGAAATACTTTTTCTAGTTAGCAGAACAATAAAAGCTCCAAAATCTAATTTCTATTCTGATTGAGTTTTGATATCATCTTAAAGGAGGCATTTTTATTTTTTTGTCATTTATGTAACACTTCTACTTACTGCATGTAGTATTCTTCTATTTCACCACATGGTGGCGCTGTCAGTCTTGTCGATGCACATCTGAAACAGCGAGACAGGATATTTTACTCTAGTTTGCTTAAATTTAGCAGGTTTACGGCGTTTTCTTGATGATGTTCAGTTTTAAAGTATTAAAATCAGTTTGGTTCAAACACATTAATAAATAAACCAGGAGTTCACAGAATCACATTTATTATGAACCATGAGGGAAATGTGGCTTTAAACTGAACAAACATGTCAGAGGAGACAAATAACGAGGAAAAAATCTTAGTTTTTTATTCTGGTACAACTGAAGCAGTGAAGAAAAGCTGCAGCACATTTAAAGTAAACTGTTTGTTGTGGAAAAGAACTTAATTATGGATTTAATTTTGGTATAAATAACAATATCAGCACTCAGACCAGGATAAAAGTAAAGATTTAATATATTGCATGACCTTTTATTTTTAACTTGCACCAGGCAGAGAGCTTCTCATCCTTCAGTCTCCTGTCAGATATTTCCTGTTGTTCACTTGTTTGTCCACTTGATGGCGACAGTGTTTAAATACATTAATGTTGACATTTTTCTGTTCCGTGTTACAGAAAAAAACAGTGAGCCTTAATTCAGTTGTTTTATTTACAAATGTTGCTCAGCTGTTAATAATTATCATATTTTGGTTTAAAGCCATCCAATCAGTGAAGAAGATGTAGATCAGTGCAAACACATCATTACGTAAGGAATAAAACACACCAGTTCCATGTTGGTGAGTCGTTCCTGGTCCATAGAGGACATAGATCACATGTTGAGGATCTCTGATGTCAATTTGAATCTAAATTCTGCTGGTTAAACACTCAGGAATGTTGGAGACGCAGTGTCCTGGCCTTCCTGGTCCTCCATGTTCTCCTGTACGTGTGTGGCTTTTCTCCAGGTTCTCCAGCTTCCTCCCACAGTCCAGAAACATGCTGAGGTTCATTGGTGATTCTAAACTGTCTGTAGGTGTGAATGTCTGTCTCTATGTGCAGCCCTGTGATAGGCTGTTACCTGTTCAGGTGAACCTTCACCCTCAGTCAGCTGGGATAGACTCCACCCCCCATGACCCTGATGAGGATTAAACGGTGTATAGATGATGGATCAGTCGAAGTGAGGATTTGAGAAATACAGAAAATGAACAGAGTTTTCCTTTCAGACTAATCAGGATGTTTGTGTCTTTGCTGCAACAGGAGACTTAATAATAATAACAACAATAACATTATTAATATTGTTGTTATTAATAACAAGAATAATAACATTATTATTATTAAAAACAATAATAATGCTAATAATTCACACAGTAAATGTAAACAGTTGGATTTATATGCGTAAAGCAGACCTAAAACTGAATATCATCAGTTACAGATGTGATATTTTGGTATCAGATAAAATGGTGGAGTAACAAGCAGCAGCTAACTGCTATCAGACTGCCAGTAGTGGGCGCTATAACAGCATATTAACTGCTAGAACTGCAAAACAACATGTCTGCCTTCATATAAACTAACAGTGAAAAGAAAAAAACATAAAATCACATTTCCTGTCCAGCTTTCTGCTATCAGACTTTCAGTGACATCACTTTAAGGCTTTCTGAGCCTCATCCAGCAGAAAGACTCCCAGAAATAAAACCGTTTTCTATTTGGTTGGGATCTTATCTGGATAAAAGTGTAAATCAGCAGCACTAACTGGTTTAGAGGCAGACGTAGGGAGGTCATGGTGTTCACATGAGCTCAGCAGTGAGTGGGAGGATTCTGGAGCTAACGGGCCTCCCTTCTTCCTCCTCTAGTCCTGGTACACTTTCATTTCTGTGTCCGACATTTCGGTTCACACTTTTAGGATGTGTTTTAGCTCACATATGATCCCAAAACAGCAGCAGAGTACCAGGATGGCCCACCACCGTCCACTGGAGGAGGCAGATAGCAGGGCAATCTGCTGCAGAGTAAACAGAACCAGAAAAGCTCTGGAATGTCTCTGCAGTGGGAGCTGGAGGATGAGGTCAGCCGGAGGCCAAGGCAGGTGGTATACATCAGGACGGAGGCTGACATCTCAGCATTAACTTATCCAAACAAGAAGCAGGCGGTATGTGATCCTGGAGGAGGAGGAGGAGGAGTGTCCAGATCATCTGCCCACCAGTCCCCGGTCCCTCAGGGCCAACAACAGTTAGCATAGCAGCTAAACAACAGTTAGCAGAGCAGGCTAAACAACAGTTAGCATAGCAGCTAAACAACAGTTAGCATAGCAGCTAAACAACAGTTAGCAGAGCAGGCTAAACAACAGTTAGCGTAGCAGCTAAACAACAGTTAGCATAGCAGCTAAACAACAGTTAGGGTAGCAGGCTACACAACAGTTAGCATAGCAGGCTAAACAACAGTTAGGGTAGCAGGCTAAACAACAGTTAGGGTAGCATGGAAAACAACAGTTAGCATAGCAGCTGAACAACAGTTAGCATAGCAGGCTAAACAACAGTTAGGGTAGCAGGCTAAACAACAGTTAGCAGAGCAGGCTAAACAACAGTTAGCGTAGCAGCTAACAACAGTTCGGGTAGCATGCTAAACAACAGTTAGTGTAGCAGCTAAACAACAGTTAGCATAGCAGCTAAACAACAGTTAGGGTAGCAGCTAAACAACAGTTAGCATGGCAGGCTAAACAACAGTTAGGGTAGCAGGCTAAACAACAGTTAGGGTAGCATGGTAAACAACAGTTAGCATAGCAGCTGAACAACAGTTAGCATAGCAGGCTAAACAACAGTTAGGGTAGCATGCTAAACAACAGTTAGCAGAGCAGGCTAAACAACAGTTAGGGTAGCAGGCTAAACAACAGTTAGGGTAGCATGCTAAACAACAGTTAGTGTAACAGCTAAACAACAGTTAGTGTAGCAGCTAAACAACAGTTAGGGTAGCAGCTAAACAACAGTTAGTGTAACAGCTAAACACCAGTTAGCATAGCAGGCTAAACAACAGTTAGCATAGCAGCTAAACAACAGTTAGCGTAGCAGCTAAACAACAGTTAGTGTAGCAGCTAAACAACAGTTAGTGTAGCAGGTTAAACAACAGTTAGGGTAGCAGGCTAAACAACAGTTAGCATAGCAGCTAAACACCAGTTAGTGTAGCAGCTAAACAACAGTTAGCATATCATGCTAAACAACAGTTAGGGTAGCAGGCTAAACAACAGTTAGTGTAGCAGGCTAAACAACAGTTAGCATAGCAGGCTGAACAACAGTTAGCGTAGCAGGCTAAACAACAGTTAGCGTAGCAGGCTAAACATGAGACCGTCTGCCCTGATCTGATCCATCACTGATCCTGAGATGTTTACAGCTTCCAGGATTACAGCATGATGAGCCTGTTAACTGCTCTAATGTGTTTATTTACTAATTATGTGCTTATTATAGAGTGATAGAACTATATAACTGTTTTGCTTATCTAATTTCATCATCAGATTCTTTCTTGATCTGTCGTTGGCCATGTTAGGCACATTATCTACATTATATTAAACATTTATGATTTATAGATCTTATTATTTATTATTGCTGCATCAATGGGTATAAAACCTTTAACTTCATTTATGTTTATTTAAACTACAGTATGATTTAAATGTGAAATATTTTATTGTCTGATTGATTAATTGATTGATTTAAATGTGAAATATTGTTTGATTAATTGAGTGATTGTATTTTTAGAATTGTATGTCATTGTAATTTTTTAGGACCCCAGGAAGAATAGCTGCAGCTTATGCTGTCGCTAATGGGGATTTGTACTTCCTGTTGTTTTCATGCAGATCTTGGACTGCTTGTGTGCTGTAGTCATCAGATTTGGACTTGATCTGTCGTTAGCCATGTTTTACAGATTATCTGCATTATATTAAACATATATGACTTATAGATTCTGTCACTGGACAGATTTATGTTATTAAGTTATTACTGCATCAATTAATTTAACATTCTACATAAAATCTTCTTTTTGTTGCAGATTATTTGCAGCTTGTTGAACTGTTTCCATCCAGTGGCTGCTTTACTGCTCTTTAATGTTTAATTTTTATTTACTACAAACTTGTGCTTCTTATTGTATTTATGTCGTTCTGGATTATTTGTGTTCTCAGTCATCGGGTTATTTCCGATAGCTTTCCATAGACTCTGTTTTGCAGATTATCTACATCATATTATTCACGTTTATATGATTTATAGGACTTATAATTGCACATATTTATGTCATTAAGCTGGATGTAAAACCTTTAATATCTTCTGTTCAGTTCCAATTTCGCTGCGGGCTCCAAAAATGTATTTTTTGGGAAACAGATGGATTTATAGACTGTTTTATGATATACTTTAAAAACTAAAAAGGAAATACCTTCTTCATTTAGGTCTTTTATAGTTTTATTTAAAAATAAGACTTTTCTGTAGTTTGTTCTTCTTTTTTTAGATAATGGACAGTAAAGAGATGGCAGCAAATGAGATTGAATCCAACAACAGTCAAAGTCTGGAAACATCCAAAGCTCCACTGTTTACCAGGTACTGTGGCTCTTTACTTATTTTATTAAAACAGTGATATCAGTTTTAACATGAATAAACATCACAACCTTAGTCTCAGTTTCTTCCTGTTCATCGGCTGTGTTTAACAGATTATTGAAGAATAATGCAGATACTAAAAATGTCATTTTTGTGAAAGAAATGGGTTCATAGATTTTTATAGGTTTTTATAATATAAAACAATGTAGAAGATAAAAGCAGTTAAAGGACACTATCTACTACATGTTGGTCTTTTACTGATTTTCTAATAAAACTGATTTTTTAAATAAAATTAGTTTGCATTTATTGCTTTTAGATGACGAAAGGTAAAGAGATGACAACAGATGAGGATGTCATTTTAATTAATCTGAGGAGTAAAGGGGGTATAGAATAATTTACAATAATTCTATTAAAGCCCTCCTCTGGTGACGGTCTACTTTTTAACCTTGTTAGCATCGATAAGGTTTTTTATATGACAAAGACACATCATGAGTGAAATATCCATGTGAATGCCGTGGCTCAGTATTGCTACCTAGTGACTGCAGTTTAGTGGTGAAAGTCTCTAAAACAGAGATTCAGACCTCTGAGGTTTCTTATGTCACAAACCTGAAGAACCAGTACTGTTAGCCTGCAAGGTTTTCTGTAGAATTCTTCTTCTTCTGACTCGGTTTCTGGTTCTAACATGCAGCTGAAGTTCTGACCACTGTGAGAAGGTTTACAGTGTTCTACTTGTAGTGAGTGGTGGGGAGCTGGTGTGCTCGAGCTGCTGTAGCTGAGGAGGGATGAGAGCTGGAAGGATTCAATGCAGGATTTAAATCTTACTTCTAAGCTAATATAAAGTAGGAAGGGAATATTGTCATAGAGGGAAAAAAACTCTAAATCTGTAACTTTATAAACAGGCAAGTTTAAGGGGTTAAATCAATGAAGGACTTTAAATTAACTGAAGTACTACAATAACTGAGATAAAGTACTGCTACTGTGTGATATAAAACATGTATAAAACACACACATAAAACACACATAAAGCATGTATAAAACATACGCATAAAACATGCATAAAACACGCATAAAACACATAAAACACATAAAACACACACACATAAAACACGTATAAAACAAACGCATAAAACACACATAAAATACACATAAAACACGCACAAAACACACACATAAAACACACAAAACACACACATAAACACATAAAACACACACACATAAAACATGTATAAAACAAACGCATAAAACACACATAAAATACACATAAAACACGCATAAAACACACATATAAAACACACATAAAACAGACACATAAAACACGCACAAAACACACACATAAAACACACAAAACACACATAAAACACAGGCATAAAACACACATAAAACACACACAAAATACACGTAAAACACGCATAAAACATATGCATAAAACAGACATATAACTCACACAAAACACACATAGAACAAGCATATAACATGCATAAAACATGCGCATAAAACACACATAAAACACACAAAACACGCATAAAACCCATGCATAAAACACTCACACAAAACACACACATTAAACACGCACATAAAACACACGCATTAAACACGCACATAAAAGACACGCATAAAATACGCATAAAACACACGCATAAAACACGTATAAAACACATATAAAACACATGCATAAAACACGTATAAAACACGCATAAAACAACTTAATGGGTCACCAAAACTTATTAGAAAAAAGCATTTAACTTAATTATTTTAAATGATTTTTAATTGTTTCAGTAAACTAACTTGACTAACTGAACTGCTGCACATCACGTCTGTGTCTCTCCCGGTGATACATAATGTCTTTATTAGGCTGAAGTCGATAAATAATATCTTTATTATTATTATTATTATTATTATTATAATTACTAACAACTTTTCTGAATTACCGGCTCCTCTTTCAGCTTCAGTGAATAGAAGCCATAATAACACACCTGCAGCTACACTGGATCATTATTACCAGAAATCTAATTTATCAACCATAAACTGCAGCTGAAAGAAATTAGAAATTAGAAAGAACAGATCTCAGCGTCGTAGATGATCAGAGATGTAAGGTGAGGACATCGGAACATCTCCATCCAGCTCCTCTCTGATGGCTCCAACTGTCTAAAACTCTGATTTAAATCCACTGCTGTGAAATCCTGACCTTACTGGGAAGCAGGAATTTAATCATCTTCTCATCCATGACAGTAATTAAGTGAGCAGGCTGTAAATCAGTAAACAGTGATTACTGTGACCTATTATGGAGCTAAATGAAGCTATTGTTGCTGCTGAACATAACAGCAGGTTTGTGGAGCAGCAGAGTCTGTCGGCATCAACACACTTCTGGGCCTAAATATTTACGTGGCCTTCAAACCCTATTAGATCGTTCCTGTCCAGAAAAGCTCAAAGTTTTTCTCTTAATGCTTCAGTTAAAAGACTCTCAAAGTGCCAGACTGGTTCAGTCTCCTGCTGACTCTCAGAAGGTCCAGATGATCACGATAATCTGACATAAATTCTCAGTTTTTAAAAAACCCGACAGCAATAACAGTTCAGAAACGTTAAACAAACACAGCAGCAGTTTGTTAGGATCATCAGTGGAGTATTTAACTCTTCTCTGTTTAAACAACATCTCAGTGTGTTGTCTTCAGAGACACGTCTGTCCTCGTGTAGTTCTGGTTCTGGTTCTGGTTCTGGTTCTCCTACACGTCTGTCCTCGTGTAGTTCTGGTTCTGGTTCTGGTTCTGGTTCTTCTACACATCTGTCCACATGTGTAGTTCTGGTTCTGGTTCTGGTTCTGGTTCTCCTACACATCTGTCTACATGTGTAGTTCTGGTTCTGGTTCTTCTATACGTCTGTCTACATGTGTAGTTCTGGTTCTGGTTCTTCTACACATCTGTCTACATGTGTAGTTCTGGTTCTGGTTCTGGTTCTGGTTCTCCTACACATCTGTCTACATGTGTAGTTCTGGTTCTGGTTCTTCTATACGTCTGTCTACATGTGTAGTTCTGGTTCTGGTTCTGGTTCTCCTACACATCTGTCTACATGTGTAGTTCTGGTTCTGGTTCTTCTATACGTCTGTCTACATGTGTAGTTCTGGTTCTGGTTCTTCTACACATCTGTCTACATGTGTAGTTCTGGTTCTGGTTCTGGTTCTCCTACACATCTGTCTACATGTGTAGTTCTGGTTCTGGTTCTTCTATACGTCTGTCTACATGTGTAGTTCTGGTTCTGGTTCTGGTTCTTCTACACATCTGTCTACATGTGTAGTTCTGGTTCTGGTTCCTAATAAGGTTCTGTAGACTGAGGAACTCTTAATGTGTGGAGAAGTGATGAGTTCTAAAAGCATCATGGAAACTTGAGGCTTTTAATCCACTTTATTTACAGCTTCTGTCAAACTCCAGACGTTCTTGTTTCTAAAAGTTCTCACCTGCAGCAGATATTTATCAACACTTCATGTCTGATTTATGATCAACATGAATCCAGATCCTATTTTTACATGAACTCTGGTAACCTGCTATCTGAACTCTGAATTTAAACGTCCTGATTTCAAACCTGAATAAACTCCAGGTATAAAGAAGCTTCAGATGCTAACTAAAGCTACAATAATGATGTTTAAACACCTTATCCAGGTTTACAGTTAATTCTGAATTCAGAGATCTCAGTGAGAACCACGTACCAAAGCAGCTTTTATTTTTAGTATTATTTTAGTATTATTGTTTTTATAAAAGCTGGAAGATGATGCATGGATATTCAACAAACAGATGCTGAACACCTATCACACGCCTGAAGTGAACAGATAAATGTTGAGCTGCATGATGTAGAAAAACCACCTCAATGGAAATATGAAATATGTCCTTCAGCACATGGTGGAGAGAAATACAGATTTATAAGAAGAAGAAAAAAGAGTTCATATCCGAGAAAACCCTTAGTTGTATCAGCCGGATCATAAGAGAAGCACAGCAGCCTACAGAGCTCTGTTCATTCATTTTAATTTCTATTTAGTTATTATTTTGTCCTTTTCTGGGTCTGGTAGTCGATGTTGGGACAGACCAGTTGTTCATTTATGAATGTTTAGAGACACACACTGATCTGATCTGATGTAGGACGGGTTGTTCTCTCTCTGACATCTGTATTAACTTGACATTACTTACAGAGTTCTACAACATAAATAAAATCTAAAGATTAGAACACATCAGAAAATGTCACTGATCCCAAAAAACACCTTGAAGAAGATCTTTTTGTTCACAATGACTAAAAATACACATAAAAAACTGTGTTTTTAATATTTAAAAAAAATGCTGACATGTAGTCACTAAATTTTCAAAGTGCAAATTATGGAGGTTTTATGGCTCCACTTGTAAATTCTACCACAGAATGAGATCATGTGATTAGATCTGTTCCACAAAACACAGATGTACATTTTTACCTAAACGTGAATACATTAGATCAGCTGTAGGAGCTGTTTCTGTTCCTTTGTTGGGTTATAGCCTGCTTTGTTTTCAGCTGCTGATGAGGTAGAAGCTGTGGAGGACTGAAAGAGAGCAGCTACACGTCATGCTTGGCTTGTTTCATGTCGACACAGAACAGATTTAATGCTGATCCAGGTGCTGCTGTTCCTCTGAACTGATCTCATTCAGAGATGCAGCATGAGAACTCCACTGGTTTCATGACGGCTTTCTTTACATTATTTAACCGATCACGGCAGCAGAAACATGATGGAAGTTCCATCTGAGTCAAAAACCAACATCTTTGTGTTCACCTGTGGCCTTTAAATGCTGAGAGCAGCCAGAAGATGCATCAGATGTGTTTACATCCACTCTAGTAACCAGGTTAGAATCACTGTTTTAACTCCATTTTTGACTGAACAAGTTAAAGATGAACCCAGTTGTGTTTCTGGACGCTGCTCTGTTGACTTCACCTCGAGATGTGATCATAACGCTGTGACTGCTACAGGTGATTTAAACTGCAGGAGAATACTACTATCTATTAAATAACTTTTAATAAATATGTTTAAAATATGTTTCATGACCAGAAACCTATTTAACTCAGAAAACAGCTCTATGCAAGCAACGCTACCAATGATTAGATTTAAACTATGAATGTCGGCACTCGTAGCTGGAGTTAAACTACCATTCTAAAATCTGGGATCATCCGGACAATTCCATGTTTTCCATTAAACTCCCACTTTTATCCATGTGCTAACATAACTGAACAAGGGTTTTCTAACCATCAATGAGCCTTTCAACACCATTAGCTAACACAATGTAGCATTAGAACACAGGAAATGTTCCTCTGTACCCCTATGGAGATATTCCATTAAAAATCAGCTGTTTACAGCTACTATAGTCATTTACCACATTAACAATGTCTACACTGGATTTATCATTCATTTTATGTTATCTTCATGAAATAAAACGGCTTTTCTTTCTAAAATCAGGAGGTTTCTAAGTGTTCCCAGATGTTTTAATGGTGGTCTACAGTAGTGAAATGTTCAGTGGAGTACACTTTTGAGAACCTGGTTGTTGCACAACCAAAGAGCCTCATTATTGTCTCAGGAAAGCCGTCAACAACATAGAAATAGTCTTCAGAGTACCTGTTTAAACTTTGTCACCTGCTGCTTTCCAACCAGACCGATAAGGACGCTGAGATAACTAAAGACACCTCAGGTAATCCAGTCTTTGCTTTAATAGTCAGATATTTCCAGCAGGTGTTCGCTGCCTCTCTTAAATATCTTTCTTCTCTTTGTGACCTCGGTCACCTTGACCTGCCGGCTGCAGATGGCTGGAAGAGTTCCCCACAATGGTCCTTTTGTTCCCGTTGGAACAATCCTCTGGTTTATTAAACATGTTATACTTTGATCCGCCCTGAACACGCATGTGCTGATACACATATTTCATATTCAGACATTTAGAGACACACTAGGAAGAGCTTTTAGTGTTGGTCTGTAAATTTGACTTTAAAACAAGCACAAGAAAAACAGCAAGTCTTTTAGTAACAAGTAGATACATTTTAAATATGACGTAAATTGTAGCCCTAACCCTAACCCTATGTTACTGAGGCTTTAGGGTTTGTCTACATGCAGACAGACATACATGTTACTGAGGCTTTAGGGTTTGTCTACATGCAGACAGACATACATGTTACTGAGGCTTTAGGGTTTGTCTACATGCAGACAGACATACATGTTACTGAGGTTTTAGGGTTGGTCTACATGCAGACAGACATACATGTTACTGAGGCTTTAGGGTTGGTCTACATGCAGACAGACATACATGTTACTGAGGCTTTAGGGTTGGTCTACATGCAGACAGACATACATGTTACTGAGGCTTTAGGGTTTGTCTACATGCAGACAGACATACATGTTATTGAGGCTTTAGGGTTGGTCTACATGCAGACAGACATACATGTTACTGAGGTTTTAGGGTTTGTCTACATGCAGACAGACATACATGTTACTGAGGTTTTAGGGTTTGTCTACATGCAGACAGACATACATGTTACTGAGGTTTTAGGGTTTGTCTACATGCAGACAGACATACATGTTACTGAGGCTTTAGGGTTGGTCTACATGCAGACAGACATACATGCTACTGAGGTTTTAGGGTTTGTCTACATGCAGACAGACATACATGTTACTGAGGCTTTAGGGTTTGTCTACATGCAGACAGACATACATGTTACTGAGGTTTTAGGGTTTGTCTACATGCAGACAGACATACATGTTATTGAGGCTTTAGGGTTTGTCTACATGCAGACAGACATACATGTTACTGAGGTTTTAGGGTTTGTCTACATGCAGACAGACATACATGTTACTGAGGCTTTAGGGTTTGTCTACATGCAGACAGACATACATGTTACTGAGGCTTTAGGGTTGGTCTACATGCAGACAGACATACATGTTACTGAGGTTTTAGGGTTTGTCTACATGCAGACAGACATACATGTTACTGAGGCTTTAGGGTTGGTCTACATGCAGACAGACATACATGTTACTGAGGTTTTAGGGTTTGTCTACATGCAGACAGACATACATGTTACTGAGGTTTTAGGGTTTGTCTACATGCAGACAGACATACATGTTACTGAGGCTTTAGCGTTGGTCTACATGCAGACAGACATACATGTTACTGAGGCTTTAGGGTTGGTCTACATGCAGACAGACATACATGTTACTGAGGTTTTAGGGTTTGTCTACATGCAGACAGACATACATGTTACTGAGGTTTTAGGGTTTGTCTACATGCAGACAGACATACATGTTACTGAGGTTTTAGGGTTGGTCTACATGCAGACAGACATACATGTTACTGAGGTTTTAGGGTTGGTCTACATGCAGACAGACATACATGTTACTGAGGTTTTAGGGTTTGTCTACATGCAGACAGACATACATGTTACTGAGGTTTTAGGGTTTGTCTACAGACAGACATACATGTAACTGAGGCTTTAGGGTTGGTCTACATGCAGACAGACATACATGTTACTGAGGCTTTAGGGTTGGTCTACATGCAGACAGACATACATGTTACTGAGGTTTTAGGGTTTGTCTACATGCAGACAGACATACATGTTACTGAGGTTTTAGGGTTTGTCTACATGCAGACAGACATACATGTTACTGAGGTTTTAGGGTTGGTCTACATGCAGACAGACATACATGTTACTGAGGTTTTAGGGTTTGTCTACATGCAGACAGACATACATGTTACTGAGGTTTTAGGGTTTGTCTACAGACAGACATACATGTAACTGAGGCTTTAGGGTTGGTCTACATGAAGACAGACATACATGTTATTGAGGCTTTAGGATTGGTCTACATGCAGACAGACATACATGTCTCTGACATCACCAGAGTTCAGAAAAGTTCCACAGAAGAAGTTGCAGAAGTTTTGTCCCACTCCTCCGTCCATTGTCTGATCTAGAACATCTTCCATCGCCCCTTTAGATAAAACTCCCCCAGAAACTCCGTCTGCTACATTTTTGATAAGAGATGAGCCCAGAAAACAGCGGGAGGCTTCTAAATTATGCAGCCGTTGGCGTCCTCTTAGGGGCAAAAGTAGAGTTGGGCTGAGTTGTCGAAGGGAACGAGCTGTGACAGGCCGGAGCGTTGGGGAGGCGACATGCATTATGGATGGTGCTAAGTACGCCTCAGCTGGAGGAGCTGAGTGGAGGCGATGGAGGGCGATGGGACGGAGCCAGCCGATTGGTCGCCTGCAGTTAATGCACTTTATCCCCAAAAAAACATCGCAGCCTCCACCTTTCAGCACAACACCGGCCCTAAAATGTACACAACCTCCATTTCCCCAAATAAAAGTCCTGCAGCCGTGCAGAGGACGACTAACAGACGGTAATCCACGGCGCTTTCAGGGAGATTTTTAAAAAGATGCTCTTTAGTTAACATCCAGTCTTCAAATAGGAAGAATCTGTCTGTTTTTAGGTTCAAATGCTTCATCATATCCGTGTGTTGGAGGCATTTAGAAGTTCTTAAACTCATCAATAATGTCTTACAGAAAGTAAAGTTAAGAAAACTGATCAAAACTTAAAACTCTAGAAAGCAGGATATCAAATATTAGAGACACTCCCTGTCAAGATGTTCATAAATAATGGCCAAAATAATAAATTCATTGAAAGGATTTGTTTGTTTTAACAGCAGCTGATCTGAGCAGAGTTCTTTCTAATACATTTTTAATAGTTTTCTCCTAAATCAGCTTCAATTTTCCTCCTCCGTTAATATTTAGATGTTAGATTAATGCCAGATGTTTGAGGAAGAAAAGCCACCTTAAAAGTTATTTATTATACTGTATGGAATAATAATAATAATGATAATAATACACATCATAAATATGTTCATGAAGAGCAGCTCTGGTGGACTCGTGTATTAAAGTCAAAATGCTGCTGAATTTTTCTGTTTATTCACACGTTTCTTCATTTCTTTTACCTTTCTGATTATTTTTTTATCAAAAATTTAAAAATGCTGCAGAAACAGGCCTTCTTTTTAATTTATTATATTCTATTAAATGTCTCTTTTTTCACTTGTCCTTATTCTCTGGTAGGTTTCTGTATTTGAAAGCGTGATTCCACTCTGAGACTTTCTTAGAAATGCACATTCATACATAAAGCAGCTAACTTTAAGTCTCCTGTGGAATCTGCTCTTATTAATGAAATAAAAAAACACAGAAACCATCTCACCAGCACATGAGGCGTGTTTGCATTAGCAGCAGTTTTACCCCGGGGCACACAAGTTTCAGACAAGCTACCAAATATTGATAATAAGCCACAATAAATCGGGGTAATAGCTTTCTAAAATGGCTGCTTCCTGAACCAGACGTCCCATGATCCTCCAGCTGAGTCCTGCTGCTAACCAGGTTTAATATTTGATGAAATTAGTTCTGCTCGCTGCTTCGCAACTCTTACTTCTGCTCAATGCCTCCAACCTGATTTCTCCTTTTTAGTAAATGGTTTCTGTGTTTCACGTGTAATGAGTGACGATTTAAAGACGTCTGTGGAGGAAATTAGAGCTTTTAGATTCTCATCAGATAGACCAGAGGGTTTGATTCTGTTCTTAATAATCTTTGTGTGATTTTATTGAACAAACCAAACAGTTCTAGTAAATCTGTGGAGCTGAAGATGAGCCAACAAATATGAAGAGATTGTAAAGTTAATTTTATTTCACATTGAAGCTAAATAGATTAGGACAAACCTTTAATTTCTCATTAAATAAACCAGTCTTTGTGCTCAGTAACTAACTGAATGAATTAAAAGATTATTTTATGATACAGAAGGGATAAAGTTAGTTTGTATGTGTCTGTAGAACTACCATATCTTTATCATTTATACCTCCAGCTGTCCAATCTGTACTTGAACCAGTAAATAATTAGCTCTAGTTTGTTTATCTACAGTTTAATAAAATGAAAGCTGAATTTGAAGGTACTGTGGTGATAAAGCGCTGCCCTTCCATAAAGCTTTTTCCTCCTGATGGACAGACTGAAAGGAGTAAAGACACAAATCGAAGCTGCAGACGGAAATATTTTCACTTTTATTCTCAATAAATTGAAAAAGTTTTGGAGAGATTTTACCTGGATTACCTCATCAGGTTTTCCCCCGTGGAACATTTTAAACTCTTCTTATTTAAGAAATGTCACCCTCAGAAGTCTTCCAGTAACTTTTACTGGCATTAGTGATGTTTGTCTCTGATTTTTATCAATAATTTTCATCCCTACTTTTGTATCTACATTGATTTATGTTTAAATAGCTTTTCCTTATTTTTATTAGATGAATATTTCAGTAATTTTACACATTTCATCTACTTTGAGTACCATTACTTTACGGTCAGAAGACTGCTGGATCCTACATTTCCCATGATGCACCTCACCTCTTTACAAGTCTTTGTTAAAATTCAGGAACTCTCTCCACCTCCAGCTGAGATATCTCTGATGATAAAACCATAGAAGACGTGACGTTCAGATCATAACATGTTGATAACAGGGTTAGGTCATCTCAGAGCTCTTCACCAGAAGAATAAAAGATAAACCTGAGTTTAGTCGGTATAAAAGTGTAAAATAGATAAATGGAGTTCCTCCATGTGAACCCAGGTTTTTACAGATCAGGATGGGTTCATAATGCTGCCTTAATATTTCTGTTCTTTACTGGTTTATGCAAAAAAAGACTAATTATGCTTCAGTTCAAGTCCATAAACTAATTAAAACTAAATAATCTTTTCCTCCTGGAGCCGTTTCCCTTCTGCTCTATTTACTTATTATCTTTACAGCAGATAGCAGGTGATCTGATTCTGGTCTTTTTACATAAATTTCTTCTCAACATCTTAAAATTGTCTTTTTTTTAGAGCTCTCTAACATTAAAACTATTTCTGTTTTTAAATTACTGCAGTAGCATCTGTGTCTTTTTATGTTCACCCAACAGTTTCTGAGACAAATCAAAGCTACTTTTCTGGTTATTCAGTGAAAATATCAGAAGGTTCCCCAGTTTTGGACCACACAGAAGTAATCAGAGGATTCTGACTGAACAGCGGGACGTTTAAAATGCAGGATATTTTACTCCAGAGACTCGGATTTACTTCCTGAAAACATTTAAGCACCAAAACCACTTTTCCTGAAAGTTATGGAGACGCTGATTCATGTTAAATGTTCATCTGAGGCATCGAGTGTGAAATAAACCAAATCATGATCTTCTCCAGACTTTCACGATGTGCTTTGAGAGCCTAAATATAACCACTAAACTGTGCATTAATTTATAGAATATGAGATTTTTACACAGTCTAGATGAAGTTTCTGTGAGTTTCTACGTGAAAATAAAACCGACTGAATCCCCCAAACGGCTCCTCTTGAATCCAGGAAAGAATATTTAGATTTCAGGGACAGAAGAGAAATGATGAGCAGCAGAAATGTGAGGAAGACTGAAGGTATTTTAGCTGAGGACTGTATTCCATCCAGGTGGCTGGCCTGTAATAAATTGGAGATGTTTCTGTCTGAACTCGGGTTTCAGGATGAGCTAGCGGCGTAAAAGCCTGATGTTTATTTGGTACGGATTGATTTAGTGTCTCAGAGAAGGCCTGAACCGGGTCCTGCTGCTTTTAACTGCCGTGTTATTGTCCATTAGACGAGATCCATGCCTGAGAGGGAACAGGAGAACGTGGCTCTAACATGTGTTTGGATTGAAGTCCCGTGATTGATGCTGAGATTCATCCCCCAAAGATCTGCTGCAGAGGACTGAGCTCAGGGTAAACGAGCTGCTTTACACACTTTACATGTCAAATGTTGAAGAGGTTTACATGAGAAGGTCTGATTTTTCCTGATAAAAGTCTTATATTTCATAGATGTAATGTTTAGACATGTCAGAGTGTTAGTTAGCTGCACTCTGTCCAACTTATGAGTCAAAATGTGATTAAGACATGAAACGAGAAGAGAAGCCGATAAGAAAACAAAAGATACTATAAGATCAGTTACGACAAGATAAAGGTAAGATAAAGTGTAATTTAGTTAAGTTAGTATACGTTCAGACAAGTTAAAGGTAAGATAAATGAAGTTTAATTAAGTCTAGATACAATTAGTTAGGATAAGATAAAGTTAATTTAAATTGAGCTTAATTAAGTCAAGTTACGATAAGTTAAGATGAAGTTAAATTGAGTTAGAAAAAGTTAGGGTAAATTAAGACAAGCTAAGATAAAGGTAAGTTAAGATACATTAAGTTTATTTAAATTAAATTAAGTCAAGTTAGGATAAGTTAAAGTTAAGTTAAATTAAGTTTAACTAGGATAAGTTAGGATAAATTAAGACAAGATAAAGTTTTAGTTAACATAAACTTTATTAATTCTAAAATACATTCTTTGGCCAGATATTTCTCAGAAAACAAATTTACTTAGAATTAAAAATGAAGTATCTGATAGAAAAACAATAAGATTTAATAAGTAGGATATATTGCTGAAAATAAAATAACCAAATAATAGAAAAGTAATAATGATGCTGAGGCAGCAAAGTAAAATTACACATAAAAATTTAATACTGACTTTGACACGTTTACATGGAAGGGAAATATTGCTCCTAAAACTGTCATGTTGTGTGTGTGTGTGTGTGTGTGTGTGTGTGTGTGTGTGTGTGTGTGTGTGTGTGTGTGTGTGTGTGTGTGCGCACATAAATGGCTGTCTATATGTTGGGAGGGTGGAGAGTTGTTTTTTTTTCTATTTTTAATTGTATTTATTTATTGTCTTCTTTGTTTTTAATTGTTGTGAAGTACTTTGTGTTGTTCTGCATGAAAAGTTCTTTACAAATAAATAAAGTTTGAAGTTTGAAAACTGAAAAATTACATGTGATTTAAAAAATACACATTACATTTAAATATTACTCCAAAAAATAACATTTCTCATTACAACATTCAGTGTTTGTTAACATGAACAGAACTGATTATTAAATCTGCTGTTTATCCACATTTAGAGCTGAGGCTGATATCCTCACATTTATAGTAAAATATCCATATTTATCATTTTCAGGTTAAGTAGCAGACAGTAGTACGTTAGTCTAATTACTGACACTATTATGGAAACACTTTGATAAAACATGTTTTTTCCCTACCATTTATTTTTAAATCTGGCAGCCAGGAGGTGTTACCAGGTCACATGAAACAGATTTTAGACGTACAGCCAAGACAACGAGTCTAAACTTTAGAGACTTTTCAGTTGAACTGCAGGCAGTGTTTCCACAGAACAGTAAAAATCAAGAACACAGCAGTAACATATCTATAATATGTATTTATACCCTCAACCTGGGAAAATGTTTCACATGTTGATTCTAGTTTTCTTCGTTTTTTGTAAAATAAATAATCAACAAAGAAAATAAACTTTATTTTTGATGATTAATGGTATAATTTAGTTTGACCTTTCAGATTTCTCTACTTCGAGTTGTGGTTGTTTGGTTTCCTTAGCGATGCATGATTTTATATTTTAGTGGAAAATGAGCTGACAGTGAATAAAACCTGACAAGAGGAGAATCAGCTGGGGTTCCAATGGATGAAGGAATTTTAGGGAACAACTGAAGTCGGATTTCTTTATTAGGCTCCATGGATAACTGTAGAAATGTCCAGAAACCCATTCATTTGTTGAAGAGATCTTTCAGTTTGTAGCACAGCGGTAGAAACCGACATGTTTAGAGCCAAAAGCATCCATCCAGGGTGTTATCTGGAGGAAGATGAGCAGCTCTTAGGTCTGAAATAATGTTAAATGGAGCTAAATGTTGAATAAGTTTTTTCTCTGCAGCTGATGCAGTATTGCGCTATTCTCGTCACGTTTCTCACATTTTGGCTGCTTGTAAACCTTCACATCTCAGGGCAAAGCTGCAGCAATCTGCTGAAACTTTAATATCATCTCCAGTGTTCCTCACTCCAACACCACAGAAATAACTGCTGAAGCTCTCAGCTGACCTGGAAGAAGACGGGAGTCTGTAGTTCTACCAGCATCAGGAGTCTGTAGTTCTACCCTCAAGAGTCTGTAGTTCTACCATCATCAGACGTCTGTAGTTCTACCATCATCAGGAGTCTGTAGTTCTACCATCATCAGGAGTCTGTAGTTCTACCATCATCAGGAGTCTGTAGTTCTACCATCATCAGGAGTCTGTAGTTCTACCATCAGGAGTCTGTAGTTCTATCATCAGGAGTCTGTAGTTCTACCATCAGGAGTCTGTAGTTCTGTCATCAGGAGTCTGTAATTCTACCATCAGGAGTCTGTAGTTCTATCATCAACAGGAGTCTGTAGTTCTATCATCAGGAGTCTGTAGTTCTACCATCAGGAGTCTGTAGTTCTACCATCAACAGGAGTCTGTAGTTCTATCATCAGGAGTCTGTAGTTCTACCATCAGGAGTCTGTAGTTCTATCATCAGGAGTCTGTAATTCTACCATCAGGAGTCTGTAGTTCTGTCATCAGGAGTCTGTAGTTCTACCATCAGGAGTCTGTAGTTCTACCCTCAAGAGTCTGTAGTTCTACCATCATCAGACGTCTGTAGTTCTACCATCATCAGGAGTCTGTAGTTCTACCATCATCAGGAGTCTGTAGTTCTACCATCAGGAGTCTGTAGTTCTACCATCATCAGGAGTCTGTAGTTCTACCATCAGGAGTCTGTAGTTCTATCATCAGGAGTCTGTAGTTCTACCATCAGGAGTCTGTAGTTCTGTCATCAGGAGTCTGTAATTCTACCATCAGGAGTCTGTAGTTCTGTCATCAGGAGTCTGTAGTTCTACCATCAGGAGTCAGTAGTTCTGTCATCAGGAGTCTGTAGTTCTACCATCATCAGACGTCTGTAGTTCTACCATCAACAGGAGTCTGTAGTTTTACCATCAGGAGTCTGTAGTTCTACCATCAGGAGTCTGTAGTTCTACCATCAGGAGTCTGTAGTTCTGTCATCGGGAGTCTGTAGTTCTACCATCATCAGGAGTCTGTAGTTCTACCATCATCAGGAGTCTGTAGTTCTACCATCAGGAGTCTGTAGTTCTACCATCAGGAGTCTGTAGTTCTGTCATCGGGAGTCTGTAGTTCTACCATCATCAGGAGTCTGTAGTTCTACCATCAGGAGTCTGTAGTTCTACCATCAGGAGTCTGTAGTTCTACCATCATCAGGAGTCTGTAGTTCTACCATCAAGAGGAATCTGTAGTTCTACCATCATCAGGAGTCTGTAGTTCTACCATCATCAGGAGTCTGTAGTTCTACCATCAACAGGAGTCTGTAGTTCTGTCATCAGGAGTCTGTAGTTCTACCATCAACAGGAGTCTGTAGTTTTACCATCAACAGGAGTCTGTAGTTCTACCATCAGGAGTCTGTAGTTCTACCATCAACAGGAGTCTGTAGTTCTGTCATCAGGAGTCTGTAGTTCTACCATCAACAGGAGTCTGTAGTTCTACCATCAACAGGAATCTGTAGTTTTGTCATCAGGAGTCTGTAGTTCTACCATCATCAGGAGTCTGTAGTTCTACCATCAACAGGAGTCTGTAGTTCTGTCATCAGGAGTCTGTAGTTCTACCATCAACAGGAGTCTGTAGTTTTACCATCAGAAGTCTGTAGTTCTACCATCAGGAGTCTGTAGTTCTACCATCATCAGACGTCTGTAGTTCTACCATCAGGAGTCTGTAGTTCTACCACCAAGAGTCTGTAGTTCTACCATCAACAGGAGTCTGTATTTCTGTCATCAGGAGTCTGTAGTTCTACCATCAACAGGAGTCTGTAGTTTTACCATCAGAAGTCTGTAGTTCTACCATCAGGAGTCTGTAGTTCTACCATCATCAGACGTCTGTAGTTCTACCATCATCAGGAGTCTGTAGTTCTACCATCAACAGGAGTCTGTAGTTCTACCATCAACAGGAGTCTGTAGTTCTATCATCAGGAGTCTGTAGTTCTACCATCAGGAGTCTGTAGTTCTACCATCAGGAGTCTGTAGTTCTACCATCATCAGACGTCTGTAGTTCTACCATCATCAGGAGTCAGTAGTTCTACCATCAGGAGTCTGTAGTTCTACCATCAGGAGTCTGTAGTTCTACCATCAACATGAGTCTGTAGTTTTACCATCAGAAGTCTGTAGTTCTACCATCAGGAGTCTGTAGTTCTACCATCATCAGACGTCTGTAGTTCTACCATCATCAGGAGTCTGTAGTTCTACCATCAACAGGAGTCTGTAGTTCTACCATCAACAGGAGTCTGTAGTTCTATCATCAGGAGTCTGTAGTTCTACCATCAGGAGTCTGTAGTTCTACCATCAGGAGTCTGTAGTTCTACCATCATCAGACGTCTGTAGTTCTACCATCATCAGAAGTCTGTAGTTCTACCATCAACAGGAGTCTGTAGTTCTACCATCAGGAGTCAGTAGTTCTACCATCAGGAGTCTGTAGTTCTACCATCAACAGGAGTCTGTAGTTCTACCATCAGGAGTCTGTAGTTCTACCATCAGGAGTCTGTAGTTCTACCATCAGGAGTCTGTAGTTCTACCATCAGGAGTCTGTAGTTCTACCATCAGGAGTCTGTAGTTCTATCATCAGGAGTCTGTAGTTCTACCATCAGGAGTCTGTAGTTCTGTCATCAGGAGTCTGTAGTTCTGAATTAGTGTACAACCTGCTTCAATATCTACAGATTTATACACATCATCTGCAAATTTACACAATAAACACACATCTGCCTCAAAGCGATGAACTCTAACACACACACACACACACACACACACACACACACACACACACACACACACACACACACACACACACACACACACATGTCTGGTTCTGCTATTCCCGTGGGGACTTACCATTGACTCCCATTCATATCTAACCCCTAACCCTAACCCTAACCTTAACCCAGACCAAAACAATGTCTAACCCTACAGAAACTTTTTTGCACTTTTACTTTTTTCAGTAACAACAACATTGCCAAGAAACACTGCCCCCCTAAATTCTGACTTTTACTACAAAATACAGACTATTTAGTAGGCTTGGGCGGTATTACGGTAATACCTTGTACCGCCGGTGTTTAAAAATAGCAGCGCTATCAGTTCCAATACCGCCATGAAAAAAATGCAATGCTCTTATACAGGAGATAAGTGTTATGAGAGTGTGTGGCTCCATTATGAGAGAGGGAGAGAGAGCAGCGTGTGTGAGAGGGGGAGAGCGAGATGTCCGAGCGACCCTGAATGCAGCGCAAGTGAGGAAGACGATAGTCGGTTCGGGGCGTAAGAGAGAAGAGGTGTGTAGCTGCTGGGTTAGCGACTGTATGGCTCAGCCGCTGTTAATTTACAATAAAGGCTGCAGTATTCTTCAATAAGGCCGGGCTCCTGTGTCTTTGCCTTCTACGACTGCTGAGGAAGTGAAGGGGGTTAACCCCGAAGTAACAGCAGTAACTTCAGCCCTGGAGAACTGTCCTCTCCTGGGTTTCCTGACCACGGTCAGGAGCTGAGCAGGAAAGGTTAACATAAGGATTAAATATTAAATAAAAGTCATTTAATGCCTAAAATTGATTCAATGTCCAGTAGCACTTGTGTGGTTGAATTTTCAGTTTTACTTAAACAGTTATGTTTTAGCCTACTTTTGAAGACTTTCCATAAAGTTTATGAACGTGACGTCGTCACGTGACAGTGCCAGGGAGGGGGGGGCAGATCCCGCACGGAGTAACTTGGTGTCAAAAAAGAACACAACTTCTGCAGTTTGGGAGTATTTCGGGTTCCAGGCAAACGAGAAAGGAGAGCCGGTAAATACTGATGAAGCAATTTATAAATTCTGCAATCAAAAGGTGATCGCGAGAGATGGAAACACCTCTAACCTAAGGACACATCTCCGAATCAACCACCCACTCACTGCTGAGAGTATTCAATTTACGAACGTGAAGGCACAAGCCAGTAGCAGTAATAGTCACGGTAATACCGTATACCCCGGTAAAATGTGAAGGAAGTTTGACAGTATCAAAATGTGGATCCCGCCCAAGCCTACTATTTAGTGAGGTTTGAGTTTGTGTGATTGTTCTTGTTGAACAAACCAGTGTCAGATTAAAGATGAGTCTTTGCTGCTGATTAAGTGAAAATGATCACAGTTAATTACCAGAAATCTTCATGAGGAGTAAAATCCAGCAGCAGTGTTGGTTGTTAATGCAGAGTGAAACCATCCATCCATCCTCTATACACCGCTTTATCCTCACTAGGGTCATGGGGGGTGCTGGAGTCTATCCCAGCTGACTCAGGTGAAGGCAGGGGACACCCTGGACAGGTCACCAGTCTGTCACAGGGCTACATATACAGACACACAATCACACTCACATTCACACCTACGGACAATTTAGAGTAACCAATTAACCTCAGCATGTTTTTGGACTGTGGGAGGAAGCCGGAGTACCCGGAGAAAACCCACACATGCACAGGGAGAACATGCAAACTCCATGCAGAAAGATCCCAGGCCCAGGCCGGGATTTGAACCGGGGATCTTCTTGCTGCAAGGCAACAGTGCTAACCACTACTGCACTGTGCAGCCCAGACTGAAACCAAATGATTCTAAACTCAATCAACTGTAGACAAGAATGCTGTATTTCTCTATATTCTTGCTGTATTCTTGCTGTATTTCTCTGTATTCTTGATATATTTTTGCTGTACTTTTGCTGTATTTCTCTGTACTTCATTAGCTCTCCTGTGTTTATGAGTGGGCAGTGGCTGGTTTACATTCCAGAGCCCAGAAACAGAAATGATCTAAATGATCTCAGTTGAGGAAAAGAGTCCGACAGTTTAAAGAAGACGGTCTGATAGTTCCAGATTATTATCTAAAGGCCTTCCTGTCTGAGTTTCCACTAACCACTGTCCTCAGATCAGGTCTAAACGTCACAGTAAACACAGTAACTCAGAATACAGCAATAAAACTCTGTCACTTTTATTTGGTCAGTTTTCAGTTCTTCTATGTTATATTTAGATCTTAGACTGAGGACATCTGGAGACACTTTCAGCTTTAAAATGCAGGTTGTTGATGATTTTATGTGTTAATGTCCAGGTTTTTGAGATTCATCTGTATTTTCACAAAATATTTAACATTCATTAATCAAGTTTTGTGCTATTTGTTTGTCAGCTTCTTATTTAGTATAAATATCTCAGTAACTTATTCTACTAACAGTCAGACAAAGAAACGATTCCAATTTTTGGTGCAAATCTGAATAAACAACGAGAATGTGAGATGTTTTTTTTTTTAGTTTTTTGTAATTTTAAGACTCTTTGGGGCCGTTTACACGAGGACGCTTGCAGGTAAAAACATCCCAATATTTCAACAAAACACCCTACCATTTATACGAGGACGGCGTTTTGGGGGCTTGAAAACGCAAAAATTTGAAACCGGCCTCCAGAGTGGAAAAGTAGAAAACGCTCCGCCGTTACGTTTCCGTCTAAACAGCAAAACGCAAAACTTTGCCGAGATCTGACCACGTCGCGCACACGATTACATCACATACGTGCTTTGGTTTGCCGGCCAGTACAAGGACGTAAACAAAGATGTGTGATTATTTCCATCCTTCGTACCTTCAAGCAGCTCTGGCAGCTCTATGTACACTACAGGAGTCGTACCAACAAACGTACAGAATCTGTACAGATTCCATTCATGAACATTTACCGCGGTGGAGATCCGAAAAGGGAGATAGTACGCATGCGCGTAGACATGGCGGAGTTTTATCACAGCGCCACCCAGCTGCCTGGCATGCATATCCAATCGAATTCCACACACTATAGAGTCACCGTATATACGCAGATTTCCTTCAAAACCGCTCATCTAAATGTGAAATGACAAGACGCCACTTTTGCGTTGTTTTCTGTTAAGATGGTCCTCGTATAAACGTAGCCCTTTTCCTCCTTTTTTCTTCAGTTTTTAATCAGTGACAGCACAAGCTATTTTCTGGAACCTTTACGTTTCCTTCTGGAGCATTTTTAGAGTGACTGTTTAGTGTCACGAACTAGGGAGGGCTGGACCCGTGCAGAGAGCCACACTACCAAGATCGGAGGAGATTAGAATGATGTTTATTGTGGCTGGGTGGATAATGGCGGGTGGGGAGACGTCTGAGAGGGGAGATTCAGGGAAGGCGGCAGAAGGAGTGGGTTTGGAGGGGCTGGATGGTCTTGGACCCCGGCGATCTGACGGCCGAAGTGTTCGGTGGTTTGGGATCAGCTGGCGTCCAGTTGGTGTTCGGGACGAGGAGTCGGGAGGTGGAGAGCAGCCAGCGGGCTGCTGTGGGTTCTGGACAGGTGTGGATGGACTGGCGGGGAGTTCAGGAAAGGGAGGGGGTTCCGGGCTGACTGGAGGGTCCATGGGAGGATTACAGGGTGCCGAATGGGTCCGGGGGGAAAACAGACAAGGGACTCGGAGACGGGATCCCCGACAGCTGAGTCTAAGGAAGAGAAAAAGACACAGCGCATTAAAACTCCTGAAAGCTTCAACAGACTGCTGTGCAGCTAGAGAGCAAACTGACTATTGAGTCGTATTCAACAATCTGGCAGGGAGTGGAAGGCTGAGCCGGTACTTATTGCAGGGATGGTAATCAGTGAGATGTCCTTCAGCTGTCCGGGACCCGTGGGGAAGGCTGATTACCTAAGTGGAGGCAGGTGTGAGCCCATACTCCACTCAGGTGTCACACTGGGGAAGGAAGCAGAGGCAGGGGAGAGGATGGGAGACTGGAGACAGAGGGAGAGGAACAGAGAGGCAGAGAGGCAGAGAGACAGAGAGACAGAGAGGCAGAGAGACAGAGAGGCAGAGAGACAGAGAGGCAGAGAGACAGAGGGACAGAGAGGCAGAGAGGCAGAGAGACAGAGAGACAGAGAGACAGAGAGACAGAGAGGCAGAGAGACAGAGGGACAGAGAGGCAGAGAGGCAGAGAGACAGAGGAGCAGAGAGGCAGAGAGAAAGAGAGACAGAGGGACAGAGAGAAAGAGAGACAGAGGGACAGAGAGGCAGAGAGGCAGAGAGGCAGGGAGACAGAGGAGCAGAGAGGCAGAGGGACAGAGAGAAAGAGAGACAGAGGGACAGAGGGACAGAGAGGCAGAGAGACAGAGAGACAGAGAGGCAGGGAGACAGAGGAGCAGAGAGGCAGAGAGACAGAGAGACAGAGGAGCAGAGGGACAGAGGGACAGAGAGGCAGAGAGGCAGAGAGGCAGGGAGACAGGGAGACAGAGGAGCAGAGAGGCAGAGAGGCAGAGAGACAGAGGAGCAGAGGGACAGAGAGGCAGAGAGGCAGAGAGACAGAGAGACAGAGGGACAGAGAGGCAGAGAGGCAGAGAGGCAGAGAGGCAGAGAGACAGAGGGACAGAGAGACAGAGAGGCAGAGAGACAGAGAGACAGAGAGACAGAGAGGCAGAGGGACAGAGGGACAGAGGGACAGAGAGGCAGAGAGGCAGAGGGACAGAGGGACAGAGGGGCAGAGAGGCGGAGAGGCGGAGGGACGGAGAGACGGAGAGACGGAGAGACGGAGAGACGGAGAGACGGAGAGGCGGAGAGGCGGAGGGACGGAGGGGCGGAGAGGCGGAGAGACGGAGAGGCGGAGAGACGGAGAGACGGAGAGACGGAGAGGCAGAGAGGCAGAGAGGCAGAGAGGCAGAGAGGCAGAGAGGCAGAGAGGCAGAGAGACAGAGAGACAGAGAGGCAGAGAGGCAGAGAGGCAGAGGGACAGAGGGGCAGAGAGGCGGAGGGACGGAGAGGCGGAGAGGCGGAGAGACAGAGGGACAGAGAGGCAGAGAGGCAGAGGGACAGAGAGACAGAGGGACAGAGAGGCAGAGAGGCAGAGAGGCAGAGAGACAGAGAGGCAGAGAGACAGACAGAGGAACAGAGGGACAGAGAGGCAGAGAGGCGGAGAGGCGGAGGGACGGAGGGACGGAGGGACGGAGGGACGGAGGGACGGAGGGACGGAGAGAGGGACAGAGAGACAGAGAGACAGAGGGACAGAGAGGCAGAGAGGCAGAGGGACAGAGAGACAGAGGGACAGAGAGGCAGAGAGGCAGAGAGACAGAGGGACAGAGAGGCAGAGAGGCAGAGAGGCAGAGAGACAGACAGAGGAACAGAGGGACAGAGAGACAGAGAGGCAGAGAGGCAGAGAGGCAGAGAGACAGAGAGACAGAGGGACAGAGGGACAGAGAGGCAGAGAGGCAGAGGGACAGAGGAACAGAGAGAGGGACAGAGAGACAGAGAGACAGAGGGACAGAGAGGCAGAGGGACAGAGAGACAGAGGGACAGAGAGGCAGAGAGGCAGAGAGGCAGAGAGACAGACAGAGGAACAGAGGGACAGAGAGGCAGAGAGACAGAGGGACAGAGAGGCAGAGAGGCGGAGGGACGGAGGGACGGAGGGACGGAGAGAGGGACAGAGAGACAGAGAGACAGAGGGACAGAGAGGCAGAGAGGCAGAGGGACAGAGAGACAGAGGGACAGAGAGGCAGAGAGGCAGAGAGGCAGAGAGACAGACAGAGGAACAGAGGGACAGAGAGACAGAGAGGCAGAGAGGCAGAGAGGCAGAGAGACAGAGAGACAGAGGGACAGAGGGACAGAGAGGCAGAGAGGCAGAGGGACAGAGGAACAGAGAGAGGGACAGAGAGACAGAGAGACAGAGGGACAGAGAGGCAGAGGGACAGAGAGACAGAGGGACAGAGAGGCAGAGAGACGGAGAGACGGAGAGACAGAGAGGCAGAGAGGCAGAGAGGCAGAGAGGCAGAGAGGCAGAGAGGCAGAGAGGCAGAGAGACAGAGGGGCAGAGAGGCAGAGGGACAGAGGGGCAGAGAGGCGGAGGGACGGAGAGGCGGAGAGGCGGAGGGACGGAGAGGCGGAGAGGCGGAGAGGCGGAGAGGCAGAGAGACAGAGAGACAGAGGGACAGAGGGACAGAGGGACAGAGGGACAGAGGGACAGAGGAACAGAGGGACAGAGGGACAGAGAGACAGAGGGACAGAGAGGCAGAGAGGCAGAGGGACAGAGAGACAGAGGGACAGAGAGGCAGAGAGGCAGAGAGGCAGAGAGACAGAGAGGCAGAGAGACAGACAGAGGAACAGAGGGACAGAGAGGCAGAGAGGCGGAGAGGCGGAGAGGCGGAGGGACGGAGGGACGGAGGGACGGAGGGACGGAGGGACGGAGAGAGGGACAGAGAGACAGAGAGACAGAGGGACAGAGAGGCAGAGAGGCAGAGAGGCAGAGAGACAGAGAGACAGAGGGACAGAGGGACAGAGAGGCAGAGAGGCAGAGGGACAGAGGAACAGAGAGAGGGACAGAGAGACAGAGAGACAGAGGGACAGAGAGGCAGAGGGACAGAGAGACAGAGGGACAGAGAGGCAGAGAGGCAGAGAGGCAGAGAGACAGACAGAGGAACAGAGGGACAGAGAGGCGGAGAGGCGGAGAGGCGGAGGGACGGAGGGACGGAGGGACGGAGGGACGGAGAGACGGAGAGACGGAGAGACGGAGAGGCAGAGAGGCAGAGAGGCAGAGAGGCAGAGAGGCAGAGAGACAGAGAGACAGAGAGACAGAGGGACAGAGAGACAGAGAGACAGAGGGACAGAGGGACAGAGAGGCAGAGAGGCAGAGAGGCAGAGAGGCAGAGGGGCAGAGGGGCAGAGAGGCAGAGGGACAGAGGGGCAGAGAGACAGAGGGACGGAGAGGCGGAGAGGCGGAGGGACGGAGAGACGGAGAGACGGAGAGGCGGAGAGGCGGAGAGGCAGAGAGACAGAGAGACAGAGAGACAGAGAGACAGAGGGACAGAGGGACAGAGGGACAGAGGGACAGAGGGACAGAGGGACAGAGGGACAGAGAGAGGGACAGAGAGACAGAGAGACAGAGGGACAGAGAGGCAGAGAGGCAGAGGGACAGAGAGACAGAGGGACAGAGAGGCAGAGAGGCAGAGAGGCAGAGAGACAGACAGAGGAACAGAGGGACAGAGAGGCGGAGAGGCGGAGAGGCGGAGGGACGGAGGGACGGAGGGACGGAGGGACGGAGGGACGGAGGGACGGAGAGAGGGACAGAGAGACAGAGAGACAGAGGGACAGAGGGACAGAGAGACAGAGGGACAGAGAGACAGAGGGACAGAGAGGCAGAGAGGCAGAGAGGCAGAGAGACAGACAGAGGAACAGAGGGACAGAGAGACAGAGAGGCAGAGAGGCAGAGAGGCAGAGAGGCAGAGAGACAGAGAGACAGAGGGACAGAGAGGCAGAGAGGCAGAGGGACAGAGAGAGGGACAGAGAGACAGAGAGACAGAGGGACAGAGAGGCAGAGGGACAGAGAGACAGAGGGACAGAGAGGCAGAGAGGCAGAGAGGCAGAGAGACAGACAGAGGAACAGAGGGACAGAGAGACAGAGAGACAGAGAGACAGAGGGACAGAGAGGCAGAGAGGCAGAGAGGCAGAGAGGCAGAGGGGCAGAGAGGCAGAGGGACAGAGGGGCAGAGAGACAGAGAGGCAGAGAGGCAGAGGGACAGAGGGACAGAGGGACAGAGGGACGGAGGGGCGGAGGGGCGGAGGGGCGGAGAGGCGGAGAGGCGGAGGGACGGAGGGACGGAGGGACGGAGGGACGGAGGGACGGAGGGACGGAGGGACGGAGAGACGGAGAGACGGAGAGGCAGAGAGGCAGAGAGGCAGAGAGGCAGAGAGACAGAGAGACAGAGAGACAGAGAGACAGAGGGACAGAGAGGCAGAGAGGCAGAGAGGCAGAGAGGCAGAGGGGCAGAGGGGCAGAGAGGCAGAGGGACAGAGGGGCAGAGAGGCAGAGAGGCAGAGGGACAGAGGGACAGAGGGGCAGAGGGGCAGAGGGGCAGAGGGGCAGAGAGGCAGAGAGGCAGAGGGACAGAGAGACAGAGAGACAGAGAGACAGAGAGACAGAGAGACAGAGAGACAGAGAGGCAGAGAGACAGAGGGACAGAGGGGCAGAGGGGCAGAGGGGCAGAGAGGCAGAGAGGCAGAGAGGCAGAGAGACAGAGGAACAGAGAGAGGGACAGAGAGACAGAGAGACAGAGAGGCAGAGAGACGGACAGAGGGACAGAGAGACAGAGAGACAGAGGGACAGAGAGGCAGAGAGGCAGAGAGGCAGAGAGGCAGAGAGACAGAGGAACAGAGAGAGGGACAGAGAGACAGAGAGACAGAGGGACAGAGAGGCAGAGAGGCAGAGGGACAGAGAGACAGAGGGACAGAGAGGCAGAGAGGCAGAGAGGCAGAGAGACAGACAGAGGAACAGAGGGACAGAGAGGCAGAGAGGCAGAGAGGCGGAGGGACGGAGGGACGGAGGGACGGAGGGACGGAGAGACGGAGAGGCGGAGAGACGGAGAGACGGAGAGACGGAGAGACAGAGAGGCAGAGAGGCAGAGAGGCAGAGAGGCAGAGAGACAGAGAGACAGAGAGACAGAGAGACAGAGGGACAGAGGGACAGAGGGACAGAGAGGCAGAGAGGCAGAGGGGCAGAGGGGCAGAGAGGCAGAGGGGCAGAGGGGCAGAGAGGCAGAGGGGCAGAGAGACAGAGAGGCAGAGAGGCAGAGAGGCAGAGAGACAGAGGGACAGAGAGACAGAGAGGCAGAGAGACAGAGGAACAGAGGAACAGAGGGGCAGAGAGACAGAGAGGCAGAGGGGCAGAGGGGCAGAGAGGCAGAGAGGCAGAGAGACAGAGGAACAGAGAGACGGACAGAGAGACAGAGAGGCAGAGAGGCAGAGAGACAGAGGAACAGAGGAACAGAGGGGCAGAGGGGCAGAGGGGCAGAGAGGCAGAGAGACAGAGGAACAGAGAGACGGACAGAGAGACAGAGAGACAGAGGGGCAGAGAGGCAGAGAGACAGACAGAGGAACAGAGGGACAGAGAGACAGAGAGACAGAGAGACAGACAGAGGAACAGAGAGACAGAGAGGCAGAGAGACAGAGGAACAGAGAGGCAGAGAGGCAGAGGGACAGAGAGACAGAGAGGCAGAGAGACACAGAGACAGAGAGGCAGAGAGACAGAGAGGCAGAGAGGCAGAGAGACAGAGAGGCAGAGAGGCAGAGAGGCAGAGAGACAGAGAGGCAGAGAGGCAGAGAGGCAGAGAGACAGAGAGGCAGAGAGGCAGAGAGGCAGAGAGACAGAGAGGCAGAGAGGCAGAGAGGCAGAGAGACAGAGAGGCAGAGAGACAGAGAGACAGAGACACAGAGACAGAGCGGCAGAGAGGCAGAGAGACAGAGAGGCAGAGAGGCAGAGAGGCAGAGAGACAGAGAGGCAGAGGGACAGAGGAACAGAGAGGCAGAGAGGCAGAGAGGCAGAGAGGCAGAGAGACAGAGAGACAGAGAGACAGAGAGGCAGAGAGGCAGAGAGACAGAGAGACAGAGAGGCAGAGAGGCAGAGAGACAGAGAGACAGAGAGACGGACAGAGAGACGGACAGAGAGGCAGAGAGGCAGAGAGGCAGAGAGACAGAGAGACAGAGAGGCAGAGAGGCAGAGAGGCAGAGAGGCAGAGAGACAGAGAGGCAGAGAGGCAGAGAGACAGAGAGACAGAGAGGCAGAGAGACAGAGGAACAGAGAGACGGACAGAGAGACGGACAGAGAGGCAGAGAGACAGAGAGGCAGAGAGACAGAGAGGCAGAGAGACAGAGAGGCAGAGAGGCAGAGAGACGGACAGAGAGACAGAGGGACAGAGAGGCAGAGAGGCAGAGAGACAGAGAGACAGAGAGAAAAATAGTGATTGAGAGACTGACCAACTGACCAACTGACCAGCTCAATCATGAGCTCCTGAGTTTTTTGCTCTTTTGGTTGCTCAAGAATGAGATGAATCACTATTTTTGAAGAAAAAAAGGAGGAAACCAGCTCAAACACATGTGAGTGTTGAAAATTTACTCGAAAAGAGGAAAAAGAAAAGAAAATATTGATCACTGGACACAGGCTAGCATAACAAAGCCCACTGCTAACTGCCAACTGTAAACAAGACTCTTAGCAACGGTCGTCATGAAGAGATCCACCAAAGTGCATACGGAGGCTATTCCTCTCCTTTATCCTTCAGACACAACAAATGAGACTGCCAGGAAAAACTTCAAGCAAAAAACCTTGAGAGAAAGGCCAGAGACATTATTCAGTGATTCGTTCAAGACCGGGGATATCAGCAACCTGATCCTGTTCACAGACCAGCCTCAAGCATGGCACTCTGCCATCAGTGCCCACTACCCGTCTGTGAAAAAAGAGGGAATCTGCAACGGCTGGAAAATAAAAATAAAAGAGGATTCGGATACTACCATGACTGTGAACCTCTATAAGAATGGGACCGTCATGGTTCAAGGGAACCATAAACAGTTTGAGACGGACTTCCTTCTTATTAAGGAAAGAGCCCAGCAGGAGAAAGCTAGCTCCACTGACATCTCCCAAACCCTGCCAAATAACACCTGCAGCCAAACTACTGAACAGCCCCCTGAAGAGAAGGAGCCCACCAGCCCAGAACAGCTCCAAGACCCACAGCTCCACCTCACCATCACCAACCTAAAGGTGAAGTTCACAGACCTGGAGAGAGACCAAGTACACCTGAGAGAGCTGATCAGCCAACAGTCATATCAGCCCACCACAGCTCAGCCTGACCTCTGCACAGAGCTGGACTTACTGAAGCAGGACAGAGACAGCTGCTGGAGAGAGCTGACCATGCTCAGAGCTGAGATCAAAGATCTGCAGCAAGACAGAGAACAACATCTAGCAGCACTGACAGCGCTGACAGAGGAGGTGAAGGAGCTCCAGGGAGAGAGAGAGGAGCACAGGAGAGCACTCACCTCTATGGCAAAGGAGGTAGAGGAGCTCCGAAGAGAGAGAGAGGAACACAGCAGAGCACCCACCTCTCCATCACATCAGCCTCAGGATAGAGGTGCAGAGACACAGGTACTGGAGGAAAGACCAGACCACTCCCAAGACTCTGTAAACAGCCAAGAGCCACCAGTGCAACAACCTACCTACAACCCCAGCTCCACATCCAACCCACAAACCAACACCACATCTCCTCCCACCCCAGAGACCAAGACCAGACCAGCACAACAGAGGAAAAAGTCAGACATTGTCCTCCTCATTGATTCCAATGGAAAGTTCCTCGATGAAAAGAAACTTTTCCCCACACACAAAGTGTCAAAAATCTGGTGTCCAAACACCCACAAGGCTATGGAGCTGCTGTCAGAGGAGCGGCTTGGATCCCCAAGCCACATCATCATCCACACTGGCACCAATGATCTGCGGAACCAGCAGGAGAGGGTGTCAGAGTCACTCAACAGAGTGATAGAGAAAGCCTCCAGCACCTTCCCCAGCAGCAGAGTGATTATATCCACTCTGCTCCCAAGGAGAGACTTCCACCCTGACACCATCCATAGGATCAACAGCAGCATATCCAGAGACTGTGCACAGAGACCCAATGTCCACCTCGCCCATCACTCCACCCTGGACATCAGCTGTCTCTACGACCACGTCCATCTGTTTAGAGACACAGTCCCCATCTTCGCCCAGACACTGAAAAACGTCGCTCTCGACAGAGACCAACCTACGGTCAGCAGGAAGAGCACATCAGCCCACAACCCCCACGGAACACCAAGATCCAGACCAACACAGCTGAGACAAGGCCGCCTTCAGCCCCATCCACATCATATCCCAGTAAGAGGCCACCAAAGAAACCCACCTCAAGCCCATCCACAGCCACTCCTGTCCCTCATGGCCCCACCCCAACCACAGCGACAAGAGCCACACCCCAGCCCACTGACTTATGCCCAGGTGGTCCGGAGAGCAGCAGAACCAACCCCCTCTCCACACCATGAGCTGAAGGACATTCAACAGATGCTCAGCCTACTTTGCTCCCATCTGATTGGACAGGTACCACGTTAGAGTCTGTGTGGACAGAACTATTAACCGTATTATTATTATACAATATGTTGTGCAAATACTTTGAAATTATTCTCTTTGACTAGGTGGTTTTTCTCGTTTTTGATCACCAAATTCAACTAATGAGCTTTAAATACAATGTCCAAATCTTTTATTATTTCCTGTTTGAATGTTCAGGGTTTGAGATCCTCTGCTCTTGGCCTTAAGAGCAGGACTTCAGACTTTATTGGAGAGTTAGGAAATGCAGATGTGTTTATACTGCAGGAGACTTGGTGTAGAGGAGATGTCTCCTCTGGTTGTCCCTCAGGCTACTTGGAGATAATGTCTTCGTCCACCAAACTAAAGGGAGTAACACAAGGAAGAGATTCAGGAGGAATGCTGATCTGGTATAAAGCAAACCTTGTGCAATACGTTCAGTTTATCAAAAAAAGCAAATTTTCAATCTGGCTCAAAATCAAAAAAGATGTCCTTACTACAGATAAAGATGTATTCCTGTGTGCTGCATATATCCCCCCATCACAATCCCCATATTTTAATGAAGATAGTTTCTCCATGCTTGAGGATGAGATCGGTTACTTCCAGACCCAGGGAAATGTACTGATCTGTGGAGACCTGAATGCCAGGACTGGTACAGAACCAGATGTCATCAGCACACAGGGAGACAAACATATACCTGGTCAAATCAGCATCCCTCTTCCTTCACTCCCCTATAGAAACAACTTTGACAAAACAGTCAATAAAAGTGGACAACAGCTGCTGCAACTCTGTCGAACGCTGGGTCTGTACATGGTCAACGGTAGGCTTCGAGGGGACTCTTTTGGTCTTTACACTCATAGCTCTCCTCTTGGCAGCAGCACAGTAGACTATAGCGTCACTGACTTAGACCCCTTCTACCTGAGAGCATTTACAGTGAGCCCCTTAACCCCCCTATCAGACCATAGTAAAATCACCCTCTACATTAAAGCCACAGCAAACCACCCCCACACAGTACAACCCTGCAATCTGAACTACAGAAAACAGCCCTACTATTGGACAAACAAAAGTAAAGACCAATACCAGACAGCAATCAAAAACCCAGTCTTTCAATCCCATTTAGACTGTTTTCTTTCCACCTCTTATCCACTCACTGAGGACAGCCTCAGACAGGCCGTACAGGACATCTACAACATATTTGACCATGTGGCAGACTTAGCCAATCTGAAAAACCCCCCGCATCACAGAAAAAAAGGCCTAACCAATGATGAGTGGTTTGACACTGAATGTAAACAACTGAGAAAAACTCTCAGAAATGCATCAAATCAAAAACACAGACAGCCCGACAACCCTGAGCTCCGCCTCCGGTACTGGGAAACACTGAGAGTATACAGAAAAACACTCAGAACTAAGAAAGAACAACATGTGAAGCATCAATTACAAATTATTGAGGAATCCCTTGACTCCAACGATTTCTGGAAGAAATGGCACTCTTTCAGCAAACCACAAAAAGAAGAACTGCCGATTCAAAATGGTGACATCTGGAAAAACCACTTTGAAAATCTGTTTACTGCTGTTCCTCTGAATTCGGCCCAAAACAATCTCCTCAACAAACTACAAATTCTAGAAGCAGTTCTTAAAAATAACCAGAATCCGCTAGACTACCAAATTACAGAAGCAGAGCTGCTGGCTAAAATCCAGTCGCTGCAACCAAGGAAAGCTAGCGGTCCAGATGGCATTTTGAATGAAATGCTGAAATTTGATGACCATAAATTTAACCTGGCCATATTAAAATTGTTCAATCTTGTTCTGAATGTTGGACATTTCCCGGACCTCTGGAGTGAAGGAATCATCTCCACAATCTTTAAAAGTGGAAACAAATTAGACCCAAACAATTACAGAGGCATCTGTGTCAGCAGTAACCTGGGAAAGGTATTCTGCAGCATCTTAAACACCAGACTGCAAGACTTTCTCAGAGAACATGACGTCCTGAGCAAAAGCCAGATTGGATTCACACCCAAACAGAGAACAACAGACCATATCTACACCCTTCACACCCTCATCAATCAAAACGTCCACCAAAACAAGAAGAAAATCTACTCTTGTTTTGTAGATTTCAGAAAAGCATTTGACTCAATTTGGCATGATGGTCTGTTCCTAAATCTATTAGAGAAAGGTGTAGGAGGGAAGGTCTATGACATCATTAAAACCATGTACACACATATGAAGTGTGCTGTAAAAGTGAACAACATGGAAACAGACTTCTTCCCCCAGAGTCGAGGAGTGAAACAGGGCTGCAGTCTCAGCCCCACCCTCTTCAATATTTATATTGATGAATTAGCTAAATCACTGGAACAATCTGACATTCCTGGTCTCACTCTGTCTGACACACAGGTTAAATGCCTACTGTTTGCAGATGATCTCATATTGCTGGCCCCATCAAAAGAAGCACTACAACAGCAACTGGATCATCTGCAAACCTTCTGTCAGACCTGGGCCCTGACAGTGAATCTGGACAAAACCAAAATCATGATATTCCAGAAACGACCCAGAGGTCAGGGAAACCAAACCAGTTTTTTCCTGGGCTCTCAAGAGGTGGAACACACCCTGAACTACACCTACTTAGGACTACACATCACACCTACAGGGAAATTTAACATGGCCGTGGATGATCTCAGAGAGAGGGGAAGAAGGGCTTTCTATGCAATAAAGAAATCTTCAAACATTAATATTCCCATTAGGATCTGGCTCAAAATATTCAAATCTATAATTGAACCAATTATTCTGTATGGTAGTGAGGTGTGGGGCCCTCTTGCAAATCAAGATTTTGAAAAATGGGACAAACACCCAACTGAAATCCTGCACACAGAGATTTGCAAGAGCATCCTCAGAGTGCACAGAAATACCCCCAACAACAGCTGCCGAGCGGAGCTAGGCCAATTCCCCCTCTTAATTAGAATTCAAAAAAGAGCCATCAAATTTTATAAGCACCTTAAAACAAGTGACCCCAACTCCTACCACTACAAAGCCCTTCAATGCCAAGAGGAGAGCATGGAGAGGAGCCCCCTCAGCCAGCTGATCCTGAGGCTCAGCTCCTCTAACAGCACAGGACAAGCTCAGAACAGTTCTCACACAATCTGCACAAAGCAGATTATAGAAAAAGAAAAAGAACACTACATTAACTATTGGACATCTAGAACAAAAACTCAAAGCAAACTTCAATGTTATTTGGCTCTAAACAGACAGTACACGGTGGCAGAATATTTAAGCGCCGTGACTGATGAGAAACTGAGAAAGACTTTGACCATGTACAGACTCAGTGACCACAGCTTGGCCATAGAGACGGGGAGACACAGACAGACCTGGCTGCCCACAGAGGACAGACTGTGTCAGCTCTGTCCACACAGACAAGTGGAGACAGAAACACACTTCCTGATTCACTGTACCAAATATGAACAGATGAGAGACCAGTTCTTCTCCAGAATAAAACAGCACTTTCCCGACTTTGATTCTCTGCCTGAACAAAACAAAATGCAGCACATCCTTGGTGAGAACAGAGTCAGCAGCTTAGCAGCAGCTAAATATGTCAGCCTGTGTCACAGATTAAGGGACAAGCACAACAACTGTCACCACACCTGACAGACTGACCAATACTCTCAACACATCTGTCAGACTCACCAAAAAGGAATCCACAAACTCTGAACTTTATGCTTGTTTTTTTTCTTCTCTTTTTTTTCTAATTGCTATTGTTGATGTTGTTTCTTCTGTGTATTTTTTATATAGATATTGTTATTATTGCTGTTTTTGTTGATTGCCGTATATAATTGTTAATATTGTTATTTGCTTTGGCAATATTGTTGACATACAATCGTGCCAATAAAGCTTATTGAAATTGAAAATTGAAATTGAATTGAGAGACAGAGAGGCAGAGAGGCAGAGAGACAGAGAGGCAGAGAGGCAGAGAGGCAGAGAGACAGAGAGGCAGAGAGGCAGAGAGACAGAGGAACAGAGAGACGGACAGAGAGGCAGAGAGGCAGAGGAACAGAGGGAGAGAGGGGAGCATGATAGGGAAAAAGGGGTATTTGGGAGGACAGGGGTGAGGAGAGAGCCCTGACAGTTTAGTATTTAGAAACATTTTCTAGATGAACACGTTTAGAGGACGGCTCAGCCACGGCACTCTACTTTCATTAACCTCTAAGAAATGAGAAGCTCCTCCCTGCATCAGCTCGGGCTAAAGAAGTCATTGTCATCACTGCAGTAACCATCCAATGGAAGGATCTGAACTCTTCACTGAGTTAAATTCAGGTGGAGACTTTTAATTTGGCCAGGCAGGGTGTGTGTCCAGTCATTATTCCTGGTTACTGATCAATAAAATGTATTTAGACTGCATGTATGCCCCCAGAACCACACAGGATTAAACCTACAGAGTGGTAGGAACACACTGACCTGGATCATTTTCTATTTCAGATTCCTCCCTCTGAATGTTCAGTTTCTTTATCTGGAGCATCAAAAACTTTTCCTGGACACTTTTTTCTTCACTATATTTCACAGTTTATTCTGTCTCTGTTTCTACACTTGAAATGTAGCCGTGACCTTCCGGTAATTACTGGCAGAAATAAATGCATTAATGGATGTTATTTATATGTAAAAGTCCCATATTCTGCTTCCAAACAACAATGCAACATGTTGATGAACTAAAAGTGTTTGTAGGTGTTTTCTCGGTAAAGAACCAGACTAGTTCTGTTTCCTTCTTCCTCTAGTCCTCATGTTAAGCTAAGCTAAGCTAAGCTAAGTTAACCACATCCTGAATGAATAGTTCAACATGCCCTGTGGAGTTTTCTCTGGAAACAAACAAAAGTTATTTTTATGTTCAGTGTTCCTCACCAACATACATGTTTAATGCATTTATTTCCCCAAAGTCACATTTAAAAAGTTTGAAACCTTCAATATTTAGCTCCGTGTTTCTGCTGCTGTTCCTGCGTTTCTTTTTAGTGTAACTGAACCATAAAAATTTTAAAAAGGAAAAGCTGCTGGACGTGAGGTCAAAACCCTCAGACAGAAGACGGATATTGATCTTCTCATTTCACCCTTGGAAAGGCAGCAAACATGTTGAATCCTTCTGTAAGTTTATCAAGGAGGAATTTGGTCTTTTATGACTTTTATTTTCTTTTTTCAGCAGAAACTAAACCACTGCAGCATCAACATATCTACCTACAGACGGAAACATTCTCTGAAAGCCTTTACAGGATGTGAACCAGGTAATTATGACTGGAATATGTTGTTTTGTGTTTTAACAATGATGTGACTTTTAAATAGTGAACTCATAAAATGCATTATTATCACTGAAGAGGCTCAGAGTTGTTGCTCTGGACAATTTCAGTTTTGAGCACTTCATATTTTGTCTACATTCAAGGATTTATTTTAGATAGATAAACTGTAATAAATTACTGGAGAAATTCTCAAACTAAAAATATTGCACTGTTTTTCCAAAATACATTTAAAATCTGTCAAATCTGATGTTTTTGGTGTCAAAAACAAGAATGAACACATAAAACAACAAAAATGAGACAGAAAACAACACAAAGAGGACACTAAATGACAAAAACTTCACACAAAACGAAAAAACTAAACAAATGGCATACAAAATGACAAAAATGAGACACAAACTACCGAGAACGAATTTCTTTCATTCATGCATTTGAATGACAGCAAAAGGAACTAAACCGAACAGTTATAGGTAGAACGTGTCAAATAAGACACAAAACAACAAAACAGACACAAAAAATATGAATGAGACACAAAAGAATAACAAAACTCAAAACTCCAGGTATTGTTGATTACAGATAAAAACAGTAAACTAGTGGAACGTTTCGTTACAGCATCAAACAATAAACCTCATGTACGCTGATAGATTGTTAGATGCTTTATTGATTCTTTGGTAGGAATGACTTCATTACAGAAGCTACAGTCAAGAACTTACATCTGATACACGACTGTTCATACGTTTGGGGACACCCAGATAATTCCATGTTTTCGATGAAAACTCCCACTTTTATCCATGTGCTAACATAACTGAACAAGGGTTTTCTAATCATCAATGAGCCTTTCAGCACCATTAGCTAACACAATGTAGCATTAGAACACAGGAAATGTTCCTCTGTACCCCTATGGAGATATTCCATTAAAAATCACCGTTTACAGCTACAACAGTCATTTAGCACATTAACTATGTCTGCACTGTGTATGTTATTCATTTAATGCTATCTTCATTGAAAAATGGATTTTCTTTCAACAATAAGGACATTTCTAAGTGACCCCAGACTGTTGAACGGTGGTGTCTGAGTAACATCTAGATGTTGTTGATTGTTCTGTACAGAAACTTCTCTCAACTAAGGTTCTGAAATTAATATAGAGTTGTAGAAATCATCGTCATGTCATGTCTTCATGTCCACCCGTCCCCCTCCAGTTAATGATCCTCGTCTTCTCTTTAGCATCATATTCTGGTGTTGCTTCGGGCCTTTCCCAGCCTCCTGGTCCCCCTGAGAAGCTGGCAGGAGACTCTCACATCCCACCAACCAGCCTGGGAGAGCTGGGAATCTGCTGCCCTTTGGTTTAAATAGCGTAACCCTCCGTCCAATATTCCATACACAAACAGGAAGTGAAGGCCTCACTTCTGGGGGAGGATGTTGTCAAAGTGTTTATTTTTTCCTTCAAGTTCACATTTCATCACTGCACAACTTTAACAGAGAACAAATGCTGATTAGTTGTGTTCGTTTTGGATTTTCTAGACTGTCTTTAATTGTTTCATGAGTTTCTGAGGTTTTTTTTTGCATGTTTTTCTCATGTTGAGGAAACTCTCAGAGGACTTTCTTTTTTATCTGCTGGTTTTCCTTCATGAGAAAATGCGTATTTAAATGGTCCCAGTGGGTCGTTTCTTCAGTATTTTCTCCAGTCAGGAATGCTCAAAGTGGGAGTGTTGGAGGAAACACTTTGATTTTACATCTATTTCAGCCTGTTAGAGATGGGCATAGTCTCCAGAAAGACTGAATTAAATAAAGATTAGTTTTTATTTCTGAGCTGCAAACAACATGCAACACAACCTCACAGTAGTCCCTCGATCTGGCAAACGTTCCAGAACATTTTTCTACTTCATAGTTTTGTTTTGTGCTTCGTATGAGAAAATAAACACGGTCGGCGCTGGCTCCGACTCTGTTGTCTTTGCAGGAAACATAACAGTTCTGAGATCCAGGAGAGTTGGAGGCAATGACCTGAGGTTACTGTGTTTAGCAGAGTCACGCTTAGGAGATATTTCTGTTTGGTGGAGCTGAGACACTTTTCCTTTTTTATTAAGAAGGATTAATGCTGACATGCTGGATGGTTTCCATCAACAGTTTCATGCAGTGAAGCTGTTTCTCATGCTCTGCTATCAGACAGATGTCACTGCTGCACATCTGGACCAGGAGGTGAGACGGACAGATCATGGTTTCCTCCAGCTGCTGTGCAGAGGTTACGACTCCTGCTTCAGGCTGCTTTCGAAGCTAAAAACGACAGCGACTCATCAGACAAACTACGACATGTTGAGATCAGGCGTGAACTAACCGTGACGTCACCCGTTGGTTTCAACGCCGAAAAAAGGAAGCCCGGATTTTGCTACTTCCTGGTCGCCATTTTGAATTTTTTGGAGCCAGTGACGTAAAAAGCATCAGACTGGACCGGAGAGCAACTAGGGGCAGGACCAGTCAGTGGGACTGTCCATCAAGTATAGCCACGCCCCCTGGCTCCGCCAACTTTAACAATTTATTTAAAATTCAGTATTGATTTATTTTAAGATCGGCCACCTGATCTCTCATTTTGACCATGAAAACTAACGGGAAAAAAATCCTGAGCTGTAGAACATCAGTCTATCACATTTTATTTTCTCCAAAAATGAATTGGGGTCTATGGAGAAAAAGCTTTTTGGAGTCAACCCTAGCGGACGGCGTGATATTGCAAGTTTTTGACACTTCTGTGTGGGCTTCATTTTTGGAGCCAGATGCTACGTCCACAATATATACAGTCTATGGTTGAGAAATTAACATTCCTCTGTTCTGCTGTGGATTTAACAGAACCTTTATCAACATGTGGGAGAAACACGTGCATGTAATTAATACAAACACCTCAGAAACTCGGAGCACGCTTGAGATGAACATTTACAGGAACAGCTGTAATCTGATCTTTCAGTCTTTGTGTTTCCATCAGAGCGTAGCATCCAACAGCTTCCACCACGACTGGGTCGGACTCTCTACCTTCCACTATGAAATCTGTGCTTGCACTAGGAATTTGAAAAGAAGAGCCACTGTGGCTCACTCATAAGAATAACAATGAGCCACAAAAAGCCACAAATTTCTGTGTCAGTGATAGCAGAAAAAATGGAGTCATTTTCCTGCATTCTGGTGCATTTTGAGGTAAAAAAAAAAAAGCTCAATTAAACAGTTCTATTTTAACTATTTTATTTCTACTTATATGTATGTATGTTGTTATTTTCATCGTTTTTACACTCCTCTGCAGCTGCTCTGAGCATCTACCAGTAGGCCCCCCTAACCAATTATGATCATATTTAAGTTAATAATGACTGGTTCTGTGATTATTTGTGTGTGATTTTATGTGTATCATTTTATGATGTGGTTTTACATCGTGGAGGCTTATTTTACTGTATTTTTATGTCTTATTTTTCTTTTCTTTTAATGTAAAGCACTTTGTGATTTTTATATCTGTGAAAAGTGCTATATAAATAAACTTTACTTACTTTATTATTTATTTAAACTCATATTCTGGCCACATTATAGTGAACTTGTCAGCACTTTTTCTGTAAAAAAAACAAAACAACTTTTTAAAAAAAAATTAACACAAAACTATTTAGGGGGGCTAAAGAATGTTTTAGAGGGGCAGAAGCCCCCCTAAAATAGGCCTAATGACGCCACTGCCAGAGAATTTAGTGGCCGGCTGCTGTTGCTATGGAAACGATTAAACCTGTTGCAGTCGGACATGAAACCCTCGATGAGACTCATCCAGACTGGAAATGATTGAACTGATATTTATTTTAGATCACTGGGTCTTTCAGTAGATTTTAGTGATTGTTCACCTGGAGAGTTAGAGACCAGTGAAACCAGTGAAACCAGTAAGAGTTCCTTCATCTCCTCTGGAAACTGAACGGATCCAGATACAGAAGTGCTTTTGTTTAATGATTCAACTAATTTTTGGAACTTTTTTGATTGACCTTATTTACGTGAATGTTTATAGCATAAAAATATTTATTTTCCAGAGATATGTGAAATCTCAGCTTTATACTCACTTTAATTATTTTCCAAAATGAGATTTTGTTTAAAAATTGCTTGTTGATGCACTTTCAGCACATTTTTCTGCAGACATGAGGATGTTTTTGACACTAATATCTCAGGAACTATTTAAAATAAAAGCCTGAAATTTCCACAGTTATTTTCATCATGTCATTAATTTAGAATCTACAATATTTATGTAATATAATAAGTAGATAATCAGTGGAGTCATTCCGTTAACATCAGTTATTATCACATTTATTCATCCACACTGAATCACTTCACTTTCTGTGATGTGACGTTTGGTGATGAAGACATTTCAACCCTAAACTCATGACTTCAGACTATTCAGCTCCTTTTATTTTATTGTTCTGGCTTCATACATTCACTTCCACATTAACCTCCTTTTGTATTTTGCAGGAAACCGCTCTCACCTTATAACATCAAACAACAGACCAAGGATCTGATCACAAAGTTAGAAACAAAATGGAGCAGCTAGCAGCGCTAAAGGGACTAAAGATCTCCTTCAGTGTGAGTGTGGAGACCAAAACTGAGCTACGATGGGCTATTTTAGTGAAGATACCAGAAACACCAGTCCAGATGAAGCTGAAGTTCTCCTGTCTCCAGAACTGGTAAGTGGATGGAAATGTTTCTGAGTTCTTTTGCTCCATAGTAGCGCAAAATGCTAATTTCAGTTTCTCTCTCTCTATAGATATAAACTCCTATTAAATGTTAGTGAAGCTAGATAGCTGCTGCTGTTGGTTCCGACAAAACAAAGGCTTCAAAATGCAGAGTAATCATTTGGTAGTTGAATCCATTTACTTACTTATATGATTTTGTGGATGTCATCTTTTAAAAATATACTTTCATTGAGAATCCCCTCCTGATAGCGACGTTGATGATCTGAGCTGTAAAACTGCTTTCTAGTGCAAATGTCTGCCCTGTAAAGCAGGATTTAAGATTGTGAACCACTTCAGGTTTAACTCAGGGTTTTTTTAGAGTGACACTGGTGGTTTACATGTTGGAGATAACAGATCGGTACTAAAACACCTCCTACTGATGACTCAGGTCACTTCCTGTGAAACTGACTGACCTCGATGCTCAAAGAGCCGGAGGGTCTCTGAGGAGAACAAGTGTTTGTAGCGTCTGAACTCCTTTCTTTCCCCGATGAGCATTGATATGAGGTATAGATTCTCAGTACTTTGTTTTATTTTCCTCTTCATGCAGTTGTTCTTGTCTTTGTACAACAGTAAGTCATGAAACCTGGACTGATAAAGACCTGAAGCTGGTCAGATGAGCTCTAAGTTTACCTACAGGGGATGAAACATGTCTGCAGATTTGTTTTTCACTTAAGACTTTTCAACACCACCAGGACCAGCTGGAAGAATGAGGCTAAAATAGTTTTACACACCATAAAAATACATAAAACAACATATTTAATGCATTATGTGATTGTAGTTCCAGTCAGATCTACTGGTGCTTTAACGAGCAGTAAGTCTCATTTTCAGCATCTACCACGTTTTTCTGGTTTTACCTGCAACTGCCTCCATTACTGAGTTTATTTGGTTTTTAAGGAGGATAGTTTGCTTTTCTTAGAGTTAAACACCTCTAGACGTGTCCATGTTTGGTGGAGGGATCAACTGATACTGATGCTGATTATCGGTAATCAAGAACAGACGATATATTCAATAAATGTGATGTTTTAACAGCATGTGATATCAGAGAACCTGTTATTCATAACCAGACTTCCTCATTAATAAGAGTGACTAACTGAAGATGTAAAATAGAAATAGCAGTGATTAAATAATCTCCTCTGGTTATTTGGGATCAGCTGTTTGTTCCTGTAGTTCTGCTTTTCTTCTCTGTTCTCTTAATCTGTCACTGTGGAGGAGGGCGTGTGGAAGCAGCGGCAGGTTAATTGACACAGGTGGCACCGATTAGACTGATGTGATGCTCTCTGCAGTAGCAGGCTGGAGCAGAGGACAAAAGGCACGTAGACAGAGAGGACGGTGGGTGAAGACACACGGGTGGAGGACAGTTTACAGGACGAGGTCCGGTGGAGCGCCGGGCGAAGAGGAGAACCTGTTTATTGGTGTTGGTGACGGTGCGGTGAATAAAAACCCTGTTTGTATTGCCAGACTGCCGTGGTTAATGCGCTGAGTGGACCCACAGACAGGTCATCTGTTACAGTCACTTTATTTCCCACTAAGGTCCACATCTTAAAGCTTTATTAATTATTGTTTTCCAGGCTCTGTTTCAGGTTAATCTGTAGCTGCCTGCTAACTTAGCCGCCATCCGCTAGCTGTTAGCGTAGCCTTAGCCACTGTGAGAGAAGCTGATTTCCTGGTTTGTGTTTCTGGTTCAGCCTCTGCTAGATATCTGACATTTCTGAGACCTCAGAGAGAGATGAGGCTGAATCAGGCCTGAAGTAGAGCATCTGTCAATAATCAGTCATTAAAAACACAGACACCGGTCTGTAAAATGCCAGATATCTGCTACGATAACTGGTCAGGCCGATATTCAGTCTGGTCCCAGTTTGGTGTTTTGGAGCCAGCACTGATCCTTAGTTCAGAAACCTTTGGCTGATGGAATAAGTTGATATCCAGCTTTGTGTGACTCCTTGGTGTGACTGCATGTGTCCGGCTTCATAAAACCACAAAACCAAGCATATATTAATATATTTACCAATATATCTGCTTCATGGTGCAGGCCTCAGGAGGACATCAGATAAAAACAAGGCTAAGATTAATATTTACTGACTTTAGTAGAAGTTCTCCTAATCTGTGAAAAGCTGTAAGTGAAGCACCTTAAAATGTAGCTATAAAATCCACCCTAACATGGGGGTTTGTTGGATGTATCTGTGTTCTCATTGATCTCCAGCAGAAGCTCCTCGTTCCTCTCAGCAGGTGTGAGAACGTCTGACAAGTGTTAGCAGAGAGGGCAGATGATAAAACATGGCCACCAGATGGATAAATGGAGGAATGGCCGGCTAATCGTGTGCTGCACATATCATCGGAACAGTTTCAGTGAGGAGCTGAACTAATCCGGTTTCTAGAAGCTGCTCGTCTCTGATTAGCTTTAACGTATTCATGAAGGAGCTATTTATTGGACAAAGTATTCAGGAAACGTCACAACGCCTCCCTGGCTCAGTGAGCGGGTGAAAAAGCTTCAAAGTTTCCAGGACCTCCAAATGGATGTTTGGCTGTACCACAGAGGACAGGGAGAACAAGCTAAGTGCTTTAGCAGCGGGTGACGCTAACGCAGGAGGACAGGCTCAGCGTGGCGTGAAGCAGAAGAGTGCTGTGTGAGGTGACTTCTGGGACAATGGGGCCGCTTTCTGCAAATAAAACATGAGGCTTATCCTGAGCTCTGAACTATACAGTCTCAGCTTCTGTCAGGTGTTTGTGGTGGAAAAAGAACGGGGAGAATCAGATTTAATGGTCCTGAACTGGCTGGATTAGCTGCAGTGGAGGCTAATTCACTGAAATATTTAGTTTGTTGGAGATGTGCAGAACCTATGAGCTCCCTAAGTCCTGTTCAGTAGATTAGTGCTTTTAAAGGCGTTTTATTCCTCGTTGTCTGATAATATCATAAACTACACGAGAATTCTGCTTCATCTCCGATTGAACTATAAGAATCCAGGATTTTATGAATGCATCATTTCAGCAAATAGAAATATTCTGATCAGCTGTGTACAGAATTTTGCCAAGATTTAGTTAAATTTCTTCTTATTTTCTCAAACTCTAAACTGGAATTTGAAATAAAGGCTTTTGATTTAAACAATGTTTGCTAAAGCACCATTTCAACATTTGACTTTAGGAGGCTGAACGCTTTCAATCACACAAAAAAGCTGCTAAAATGTCATAAAAGACTTTTTAGAAACATTTCAAGCAGATATGAAAGCAGAGAGGTTTAAAAAGACTCACAGGGTTGGATATTTTCTGCCTAATAACGGGTATTAATGTGATGTTTGGGTATTTTCTGCCTAATAACGGGTATTAATGTGATGTTTTAGAGTTGTATGCTGCTACATGTGTAAATTAGCTTTGATGGCGTTACCCAGAAACAGAATAACGAAGCGGGAAACTTTCTTTTATTTCTTTTATTTTGAAATATTAGATAGTTTCACTGTTTTGTGGCTCTAAAATTCGTAACGTCATCATTTCTCATAAAAGGAGGTTAAATGCTTTTGCTCACACAGAATAAGAAGGAAATCTGGTAAAATGTCATAAGAAGCATTTTTTAAAACAATTTAAATGAAGAATAGTTAAAAGAATCCCTAAATAAGACATTTCTTTGTAGACAGTAGCACAGCGTTTCCCTAAACTCAGGAAATCTCATTAATCTGCTGTCTGTCCATCCTTCACTGAGAAGTTCCACTTCAACTCTTTCTTCTTTCCACAAATTCATATTTAATCTGTGGAGGCAAAAATCTGTAGTTCCTGAGATGACCTTGTAGGTATTATGATGATATAAATGTGTTGGGTTGGGGTTATAGATGAGGAGTTCCCAGCTTTTTTCAGTGATGCTTTACGATAATATTTGGCTTTTCCTTTATTTCATTTTGCATATTATCCCATTTTCAAAGCTCTAAAATCATTAAAATCATTGTTTCTTATTAAAACTGATTTGCTGAATTCACGGACATGTTCAACTTGTGACAAATAATCAAAGGATATATATAAATTATTTTTTTTAAATTTTCTATATATTTTTCCAAACCACTAACACAGACTACTGTACAAGTGCATCTACTAATTATTTGTTTGAATAAGAACAACTCTGTAGGTCAGAAAGCAAACTATTCTTCCTTTTTTGTTCTTCTGTTGATCAGAGACAGCAGACACTATACTTCAACACTCTACATATGAAAAATAAAAATAAACGCCTCCTGATATTTCCGTCCCTCTGAGCTGCACTCAGGAAGAAACATCTTGAAGAGTTCTTTTAAATTCAGCCAAAGAGGCATAAATAAGACATTTCGTGCAGAGCGTCCACACGGAGCTGTCTTTGGAGGTGACAGCGACGTGTTTAAAGGTTCAGAGCATCAGCGACTCGTTCCTTCACTTTTTATCCCCTGAATGAGTGGAGCTTTGTTATCCAGACGTGGACAGAATCAAACAGCTGTGCTGATAGAAGAAAAGACGTCAGAGGACAGCAAAACCAAATTTAAACGCAGCTCTGTGATCATAACGGCGTCTTTCTTTCTGTAAATTCAGTGTATGAAGTCCTGAAGGCCTCCTGTGCATTAAACACTCAGAGAACTGTACGTTCTGAATAAATTAATGATCACTCAGCGTCAATATTTTATAGCCAGCAAGTGTTGGTAAAATGGCAAACAGAGCGAAATAAAAGTCATATTTCCTAACTAACAGCTGAATACTGGAGGCTGCTCAGGGTTCAGTTCTCTTCTTAAATCTGTACCTTTCTTTTAATTTAGGTTTTATTTGTTCCAAGCAGAAAGTATCTTGAAATAAAAAAAGACTTGAATTAAAGCCAAAAAAGATGGAAATTTGAGAAAAGGTTTTAACAGAAAACACAAAACATGATTTATCCACACATTTATCAGTTCTACAAACAAACCAGTGTCACTTAATTCCCCTTTATTCCATCTTTTAGCACAGATTATTAGCACCTCTGTCAGATCCATCAGTCATTTTAACAGCGTTTGACCCTTTACTGGATGTATTTACATCTGTTTTTAATCATGTCTGATGATAGCTTGCTTTATTTTTATATCTTAAATACATCTAGAATTGTGCACATTTCTAAAAGACAAATATCACAGATCTGTGTAATATTGTTATTTCTATAATAGTAATAATAATATATTTTATTTATTGGCCTCTCAGAACACCCAAGGCCAGCGTACAAAATAAACAGAGTTAAACACATTCAGATAAACAGCATAAGATGTAAAGATTTAAAAGAAGGAACTGCTTCTTCTGTACATTTATTTTATATTTTTGTGCTGATATCATGTTTATATTACATGCTTGCATTATCTCCTCTACACATTTCCCCACTGTGGGATTAATAAAGGATCATCGCAATTTATCTTAAAATCAATATTTAGGATTTCACAAATTACTTTCTACCATTTATTTATTTTTAGTGAATCTGTTGAATATTTCCTCCATTAATCGACTGATTAAATGTCAGAAAACTGTGAAAAATATCATCTGAAGCTCCTAAAGGCCTCATTTTTCCAACTATCTGCCAAAACCCAAAGATATTTAATCACTTTACACTCACATAAAGCAAAGAAAAGCAGCAAAATGAACCTTTAGAGGCTTCTGTTATTTTATTCCAATATATGAAATAGTTCAGCCTTAATGCTAATTATTCTTACTTTTATCTTCATAATAGACATTTCTCTTGCACTGTAATAAAATCAGATTTCCTTATTTTATACAACAAGCCCTCTAAATGCAGTCATATCAAATATAAAATCTTTACCTGTAAACTGGAGCCAAGCTATTAGAATTTTGTGTAAAATAATGTTCATCCATCCTCTATCCACCGCTTTATCCTCACTAGGGTCATGGGGGGTGCTGGAGTCTATCCCAGCTGACTGAAGGCAGGGGACACCCTGGACAGGTCACCAGTCTGTCACAGGGCTACATATACAGACACACAATCACACTCACATTCACATCTACGGACAATTTAGAGTAACCAATTAACCTCAGCATGTTTTTGGACTGTGGGAGGAAGCCGGAGTACCCGGAGAAAACCCACGCATGCACAGGGAGAACATGCAAACTCCATGCAGAAAGATCCCAGGCTGGGATTTGAACCGGGGATCTTCTTGCTTCAAGGCGACAGTGCTAACCACTACTGCACTGTGCAGCCCAAGTGAAATAATATGTGAAATATTATTAAATATGTGAATATGTATGTTGAAGAATAGAGAAGAATAAAATTAAAAGCAAAGTGTGTCAGGTTTCTATTTCATCATGAGGATCATTTAATTTAAAGAAATAATAAAAATTTTCGTTATTATAGTAAAAACTGTTGCAGAAATCTTCAGTGGTGTCATTTTGTTTCTCTTCAGAGGAGATGGAAGCTGCAGGTTCAGATGAAAAACCAACAACTGGAGGAATCTGAACATTTAGAGGAAGCTGGAGTAAATATTAGGATTTTAATAAATTAAAAAGCTCTGTGTTAATCAGTGTCTGCTGCTGATCCATGAAGCCATAAACAGACGATTTTACATCGTCTAAATGTGACCTGTGATGTTTAACAGACTGATCCTCCCTGTGTCTGGACTTAAACTACCGTCTGGGTTCACAGTGTTCAGAAACGCAGAGAAAAACACGGCAGAGCTCCACTATTTTTAGATCAAATCTCTGAAGAAGTCCAGAGAGACGACGTCCGTCCAGCCGGCCCCTCCTTCGCCCTGAACGCCCAATTGTGTTTCTACACAAAGTCAGGAAACCGTTTGGCCTCTGAGCTGCTGGTAGAGAGGAAACCCGTCCAGCTGAGCCTCAGGAACACTAACGCTAACGCTGCAGGCCGAGCTCACGTCCAGGACGAGCTTTAAAACACCCCTATAGATGGTACACACCTTAATACACACTATAGATGGTACACACCTTAATACACACTATAGATGGTACACACCTTAATACACACTATAGATGGTACACACCTTAATACACACTATAGGTGGTACACACCTTAATACACACTATAGATGGTACACACCTTAATACACACTATAGATGGTACACACCTTTATTTATATTCTAATATTGGATTATTATTACTGATATATTGACATAAAAGCATCATTTTAATATTGCAGCTTTGTACAGAAAAGCTATTTTATTCACTTTACTAAATAAATATTTAGTATTTTTTTATAAATCTTTATCTGCAAAGTAAGTATTAGAGTCCAAATATTATAATTTAGTGTGAAATAGAACAATTAAAATGGCACAAAATCCATCCATCCTCTATCCACCGCTTTATCCTCACTAGGGTCATGGGGGGTGCTGGAGTCTATCCCAGCTGACTGAAGGCAGGGGACACCCTGGACAGGTCACCAGTCTGTCACAGGGCTACATATACAGACACACAATCACACTCACATTCACACCTACGGACAATTTAGAGTAACCAGTTAACCTCAGCATGTTTTTGGACTGTGGGAGGAAGCCGGAGTACCCGGAGAAAACCCACGCATGCACAGAGAGAACATGCAAACTCCATGCAGAAAGATCCCAGGCCGGGATTTGAACCGGGGATCTTCTTGCTGCAAGGTGAAAGTTCTAACCACTACACTGTGCAGCAATAAAGTGGCACAAAATGAAAAGTTACATTTATTTAATCTACCGGATAAAATAAAAGACATAAAGACACATTTAATGAACAGACAGAGCTGAACAGGGATGTATAAATGAAGGCACATGAGGTAAAACATGACAGAAATAGTAGAAATATTCTAACATTATAGTAAAAACATTCACTGGTTTCATTTTCTGTGTTAAGAGGAGATGGAAGCTGCAGGTTCAGGAGCTGACATGGAGCTAAACATGGAGCTGGAGCTTCAGGTTTCCATCAGATAACAGCAGGAATCTAAAGCTGAGGATCATGGAGGTAATAGCTCTGGTTCTCTGGTCACTCATTGGTTCTGCTGGTTCCATAGAAGTGCTGATGGAGCTCCAGGCCCGGGTCTACCGGCAGCTCCAGCTCCGGGTCTACCAGCAGCTGAGGCGGATCTGCGCTGATTGCGGCACAGCAGACTGAACCATAATTGATGACCTAATTGAAAGGAGGAGGAGGAAGGTGGGGGTCACTGTCGGACAGGAGGAGAGAGAGAGAGAGGCGCTCCAATGAGGGAAAGTTGAAGTTTTTTCTTCTCTTCTTCTTCCTCCAGTCCCACAGCTCAGGTTTTCATGTGAGCGCGGAGGCTTTCTGTTTTTTACGCGCACTTCTTCCCCCATCTTCTCACCTTCACACACGGAGCACTAATCCACCTTCTCACCTTTACTTTTTAGCGGCTGTGTCTTGAGTTTCCTTTCCTTTCTTCCCGTTTTCCTTCTTTTATGAATGATTCTCTCTCGCAGTCCTGCTGCCAAACTCTGCTCGGATTCCTCCTCGTCCAGCGCACGACCTCACCTCGGCACATCTTCTCTCCTCAAGCTCCGGCGCCACCAGGACTTCCACTGCAGCTTCAGACGCACTTGGGCTAAATTTCACTCGACGAGGAAGAACCTGATAGTTTGTTCAGCTTCAGCAGCTTCAGCAGCAGCTCAGACCGAAACCATGAGCCTGAAGACGGACGCAGAACCGAACAACAACGTTTCCATCGAGGAGGAGGTGAGTTCAGACAAACTTTGACTCTGCTTCCTACTTTCTCTTTGCCCTTCACTGAAAGCTCTTCTTTCTGGTCAAACGTTCTCTTTTTCTGAATTGTTTGTTCAAAGTTGTCCTTTCTGTCCTGACTTTGCTCTGAAACGGTTTAAAACCGGAGCAGTGAGTGTCAGTCAGAGGAAACGCTCCTCCTGTGGATTCAGTCCGCGGCTTTCAGGAAAATATTCCAAAATGTGCTTTTATTCAACATTCTGACATTTATTTTTCTGTTCCTGCTCCTTTAAAATGAGCCTCTATTTAAATTTACGTTTTTAGCAATAAGCTGTTCTTTACCTCCTTTAAAACACATTTTACTGAAGTCTCAGTTTTTCTGACTTAAAATCTTATAAATCAAATGAAAAGTGTTTTATTTAATTTATACTGCAGAGTTTATGAGCACCAAAACTGTCAAATCCCCAAAACACATTTAATTTCAAAACCAGCTGAATAAAATAAGCAGAATCTGTATTATAGGAAAATGACTGAATTTAAACTCCAGGGCTGGAATTTCTAGAATATTTTAGTTATTTATTTTATTTAAGCGTCTAAAACATCCACGTTGAATCCTGGAGGTAAAACCTGACATCCATCTGTCAACATTTCAGATTTATGAAGCTGAAAAAAAGTGTGTCCTGCTACAGTTCTGTAATTTATCAGTTTAAATCCAGATAGTATTAATTCTGTTTCTGCTTTATTTCTGTGTGGCCGGCTGTGTTTCCTCCTTAATGACTCCTCGTGGAGACTCTGAGAGGAGCTCCGGCCTTCTGCTGCTCCTCCATTGTTCCTGTTGTTTCTTCATAAAGCCTGGGCGACTTTTCTTAGCTGAACTTCTACATTCTTTTTTCCTCCTGAATTAAGAGCTAACGAGGCTCTTCAAGTGTTAATTTACCGTCATGTGGATCTTTAAAGTCACACGTCTCTGAGGGTGAATTTAAACATCTCCAGAGCGTCCAGCTGGGAGCTTTCAGCTGCTGATCGCCACCTGAAGCCGAGGCCACGGGTCAGAGGAAGGAAATGGATTCACGCTGAGCGCTGTTGTTCCTCTGGCAGCCCCCATTGTACCGAGGGCCTCCCACCGGCTGGAACTAATGGGCCCTGCACCGCCACCTTTACCCCCCCCCACAAACAGCCCCGGCCTGGACCGGGGGGGCGGCCGGGCCTGAACCGGGGAGGGACCGGCCGGCCCTGAAGAGGATCTCAGGTTAAAGAACGTCTGATGTTCTGTGTGGAGCAGGACGTTCTGTAGAAACGGCAGCATGGGCTGAATGTGGTGTTTTTAATCCTAAAACAGCCACAGATGACTTCCTTCTAACTAAAAATGGTTCAAAAACCGATCAGACTGCCTCCATTTGGGCCTAAATGAGGGTTTAAAGCAGCAACTTCCAAACTGAGGATCAGAGAAGGTTTTCTAGCCTTTTGCTTTTCCATCAGTGCATCATTTTAGGTCTTTCTGGCCTTTCAATATTTACTCTATTTGCTGTAGTAACTGCTCTTGTGCTTTTGGTATTGTGTGGTCTTTAGTAATTGTTGACTGATCATGTCCAGCTTCAGGTCACACTGAACTCTCTGCTTTTCACTTATTTGGTCTTTTTTTAAAAATGAAAATCTGCAAACTTCACCAACTTCCCTGCTGATTTCTGTTTTTATTTTCCACTTCATTAAACTGGTTGTTAATGAGGTGAATTTATTTACAGGACTCCAAATATTAACAATTCAGAATATTTTATGAAAATGACCAAATGCACTGAACTCTGTCTGCAGGTACGAACTCTGTTTGTCAGCGGCCTGCCGGTGGACATCAAACCTCGAGAACTTTACCTGCTCTTCAGACCTTTTAAGGTGAGTTTCAACATCTCGTATTTCTCCAGAAGCAGGATGATGTTTGTTCAGTGATAGTGGAGCTCAGGGAGGAATTTAAAGGTGAATAAAAGACTCGATCAGTGGAAGCTGCTGTGTTGAAATAAATCCAGGAAAGAGTTTGTAAAAAGGATTTTCTGCTCATGGAGGAGCTGAACGTTTGTTTTTAGGTGTTGAAGCACCTGTTGTTCTTCAGGTGACTCATGTCGTCCTGTGGGTCAGTTTGATCCGTTTGATCCGTTTTAAAGTTTGAAAATGTGGGAAAAAAATAAAAAATTCACAGCAAAACTTCTGATGTCCACATTTTAAACATTTTGGGGAAATTCTTAAATTTTTTGGTGGAAAAAATGTTTAAGAACATTCAAATAATTTTATGTGAATGTTCTTAAAAGAAAATATTAGAAGTTTTCCAGACATACCGGGCTTTGCAAAAGTTCTGTTGTTGAGACATTCACGAAAATGAACACAAAGATTTTTTGGTGCAATAAGATAAAACTTTTGGGTGGCCACATTTCTGATTAATATTATCATTAAGACATATATTGAAATATTTGGAAAATAAAAAATTATCTTATTGCACCAAAAAAATCTTTGTTCATTTTGCAAGTGTAACAGAACTTTTGCAAAGCCCGGTATATGTAATCACTTTAGATATTTTTAGGATTTTTTTGGAAGATTTTTACTCATTTTTGAAAATATTTACAAGAATTTTCATGCCAAATTTGGAGGATTTTAAAAATACAACTTTTAAGGAATTATTGGAATTTTCTTCCTGAAAGTTTTGCAAATTTTCAGAAATCTGGGGAATTTTTTTTTTGCTGAATTTTTGGATTTTTTTCAGACATTTGGTGCTGTAAATGAAGCCAACAGGAGGGTAAATATTAGCTGTTTTAGCACATGATGCTAACAGTAGGTTTATTTCCTTTTGTACGTCCTTCAGTCCAGTCCACATATTTGCATATATGGAAATGAGGCCACATCATTGTTTCCTGGACTCCCTCCCTCCCGTGTCCTAACTAACACTGAAGCCGTGTCCCTCCACATGGATGCTCCTGAGGAATGTGTAAATGAGTAGCTCTGGGATTGGCCAACCAATCCTGTCCGTGACCCGGCTCGCCCACTGAGTCCAGATCTGTGTTTCCTCTGCTACCGTTGTGAAGGCTTCAGGTTATTAGAACTGTTTCCTTTTGTTCCAGCGGTGGGTGAACACGGCATTTAATCCAGAGTTAAAGTGGTCCACAGCTTTCTGCTCTTCAGAGGAAATCTTCTAATATTCCCTCCTTGTTTCTGAACTACTGAGTCTGGTTCAGATCTCGGCCTCTGACAGCTGTTTAATTTTCTGTGGCTGTAAATCAGGATCAGCAGAGACCTCATCTATCAGGAAAACTCCTCCAGTCCTCATCGTTCTTTAACAACCTGCTGCTGTTTAACCTGAGGCTTTATTTGGAAGTTAATCTGAACGTTCATGTTCTTCTGTTAGCTGTGAGGGCAGGTTAGGGTTAGTTCCTTGTTTTAGCAGAGCAGCCTCCTGCAGGTTTCTCTTCGTATATCGAGGCGTTCATGCCTGACTTCCTGCATGTGACTGCAGGGTGGATAATTGGCTATCTTTCTTCCCCACAGGGTTATGAAGGGTCACTGATTAAGTTAACGTCCAAACAGGTGAGATCCTTCATCAGTGTTTTAATGCTGGATCTGTAACTTAAAGGTGTAAAAAAACATCCAGTTTTCTTTGATTTGAACTGTAAAACCCTGGGTTTTGAGTGTTTCTTCTTCTTGTCCTGCAGCCTGTCGGGTTTGTAACCTTCGACAGTCGATCTGGAGCTGAAGCTGCTAAAAATGCACTGAATGTAAGCATGGATTTATTTCTCCTGGTTCTGCATTGAGGTTTTACTGTCTGATTATTTCCCCCTTTTATCAAATCTTTTAATTACTAGACTTGTTCTAACCTTTTTTTTTTTTGAAACCTGAAGAAAAAGGAATGACTGGGGGGGGAAACGGCTTCTCTCTCCTTAAGTTTCTCAAAGCCAACCGTTTTGTCTTCTATAATTCAATGGCAGGCTCATTTTTGGAAAGAGGCCAGAATCCCGTAGCCTTACGGTAGTTTACTTTGACCTTACATCCTTCTAGTCTGGTTTAGCTCTCCTCATTTTGCATATCACTGCTTTTACTGTACTTCTGTCTAGCCACATGTGTAGTGTTGATCTGGACACATCTTCAGTAGTGGAAGCTCTCATGTTGTCACCAGTAGCCCACGTTGGCAGATCTAACACTCTGTATAGCCAGCAGTCACACACAAACACACAAACACACACACCAGATACTCACCTGCATGTGGGCACGACGCTTAGGGCACCACAACACAGCAGGGTTTAACATGCCGCTCAGAGCCTCACCATCGGCCTCCTCTTCCTCCTCTCCTGCTCTTCCTCCTGTTGGTTTCATCACGAGGAAGAAGCGGGTGTTGGAATATTCTGAGTGCATCCTTCAGCCCCTCTTTGTTTTTCTTTTTCGTTTTTGAAGCTTTTATTGGTTCAATAAAAGCAGTCAGGAGGAGCAGGGTGTTTGTTTTTTTTTTACACCCAGCGAGCTGAAGGATGCATCCTGAGTATGAAACTGAGGACAGGAGGCCGTGTGAGACTCTGAGATAAACCCTCAGACTCAGCCCACCTCCCTTACTATACTATCTCCCCTTCCTCCCTCCTCCGTCTCTCCCCCCAGGGAATCCGTTTTGACCCCGAAAGCCCCCAGACCCTGCGCTTAGAGTTTGCTAAAGCCAACACGAAGATGGCAAAGAGTAAGCTGATGGCCACACCGAACCCCACAAATATCCACCCCGCTCTAGGAGCTCACTTCATTGCACGGGACCCATGTAAGTTCTACGGCTGCACCACTCTAGGCTCATCCACTCTCACCTCGGTACCTGGTTCTTCATTACGCTCAGAACATGGTGGAGTTTAAACGGTCAGATATCTAACAAACAAGGACTAACTCACCTCCACATGCATGTTTCATCTCGGTTCTCTGCTTCTGTCCAGCTGAGGAGGTCCTAACGGGGTTCTTAGACGTCGCTGGGTTCGTTCGGTTGTTGTTGATTGGATCAGACCAGATTTTACAGGAAGGGGGCGCTAGAGAGCTGCAGTATTGAAATATTAAACGTTTTACTTAAAGTTGCATCTTTTCCTCACAGTTCCGAACAGAAATAGGTTAGTTCTCGTCCAACCGGCAGGACTTTTGTGTCATCTGCTGACTTTAATGCGATGAAGCATCTCGGCTTTTCTACGTATTAATAAAATGAAGATAAATCCGGTCTGGTGGCTCCTCGAGTCATTCCAGCTCAAACCATCAGTTTCTCCTCAGACGTCTTTGATTTGGCTGAAATTTTTTGAAAAAGTGCCCCGTCGACCTAGCCTAGCTGCACTAGACCCAGGTCTGAAGACGCAAAGGTCTAGGAACTCTGGACAGGGAGGGAGGCGGGCTAAAAGGTTGTCTTTCAAATCAGTATGCAGCAATTGGGTAGGTATACAACCAATCAGCGCAACGAATAGGCTGACGTAGTTCCTAGAGCACCGGAAATCGGAGGATGCGGGAGTTCGGTGAAGCCTTATTTATACATACAATACGTCTTTCTTCTCAATGAAACACTTCAGTGCCGTCCTTTGTTTCTTTCAAGTTGAATTTTAGCTTCAAATCTTTAAGGGCTGTGGCCAAAGCCGAGTCCAAAGATAAATGTTTATTGTGCGCAGCCATCTTCTTGTCTATCCTTGTTTCTATGGTTGTTTCCGGTTGTTTCTGTCAGAATCGTCACGCCTCTGTCATCACTTAGTTACGCCCTCCTTCTGACTCTACACTTCATGGTGATTGGTCCGGCCAGTTTTAGGAGAATCCAGCCTCGAGCCTTATGGAGGGTAACTGGACCCACCCTGGCAGAGAATTAAATTCGTTGCCGTGGGTTGTCTAGCGTGGCTAGGCTACTGTCGACCTGCTTTCAGCACATTTTTATTGCACTTTGACATTTAAACGACATTCACTAAAACGATTGAAGATGAAGGATTTTCACTGTTGGAATAATCACTGGAAATGAGTCCGACTCCACAATACTGGGAAAGTTAATTAAATTATCTGATTATTGGGAGCTGAAATATGCTAGAAAGTCGTATAAATCCCATCTTTGACCACGAACAATCCATCCATCCATTTTCTTCCGCTTATCCGGGACCGGGTCGCGGAGGCAGCAGATGAAGCAGGTCGTTCCAGATGTTCCCCCCCAGCAACGCTTTCCACCTCTTCCTTGGGGATCCCGAGGCGTTCCCAGGCCAGATGAGATGTATAATCCCTCCAGCGAGTTCTGGGTCTTCCCCGGGGTCTCCTTCCAGATGGACTTGCTCGGACCACAAACAAGTTAAATGATATTATAGAAGTTATCAGGTGATATTTTCTGGACCACACATAGCTGCATGTCAGAATAATACAAAACAGACTTTTTATTATGAAAAATATACCCTTTATTAAACACATATTTGCTTAGTTTAAATCTGGAGAATAGTTTGGATCCGTCCATCTGGCAGTAGAACCAGAACTTCTGAAATCTGATCAATCATTGTAAAAGTTCAATGAAAATAACTTTAATCAGCACAATAATAATGTAACTCTGCTCTGGGTTGTATTTTGGATCATTCTGACCACATTTAGTTCAGAAAATATCACTAGTTATGTTAATGGATTAATAGTTAATGGATGCTCGGAGCAGGAACTTTTCATGAAGACTTCAGTTTAAGAGTTCAACTCTTCAACCAGAATCTCAGATGATCCACTGGTCTGATGTTTAGGTTCTGAATGAATGATGTTATGAGGAAAAAGCTGATTTCAGTCTTTTATGCTTCATGGTTCCTAAGTTTCACGTCCAAACATGAAAAAATGTGCTGAAAGAGGGTTGATGGGAAACTTTAACTAAAACTATGGAGGAAAGTATTTAAGTTTTAACCCTTTGGTGCTCAGCATGGATCAAAAGTGACACGAATACAATTTAAAATGTCTCCTGACCATAAAAGGGTTAAATATTGAAGTAAATGAGGTGTTTGAGCAGAAGGATGATCTGAGATGGAATGAGCCTCCTATATCCTTATATTAATTAATTTTCTTGTCTCAGTGATAGAAAGCGTTCATTCGGTTCTAAACCTAAACGACAACAGAACATCTCCGTGTTTTATTCCACATCTCCATGTTCCAGCCTGTGTTGATCTTCCTGATGCTCAGAGGTCAGTCAGCTGTTTGTTTCCTCCAGATGACCTGACGGGGGCAGCACTGATCCCAGCGTCCCCGGATGCCTGGACCCCGTACCCCCTGTACACCACGGAGCTGACCCCCGGCCTGCCCCACGCTGCCTTCACCTACCCAGCAGCCGCCGCCGCTGCTGCCGCCCTCCACGCCCAGGTGAGGGACCAACCGGTGTGTGTTCTTCTTCTTCTCTTCTCGTAGCTTCAGTGAACGTTCTGATGTTCAGGAAGACGTCATAGACACCAGATTAACGAGCACCTGCCACTGCTCAGCATGCATGATTAATTTCTCTAAAAGTTTTAGTGTTTCACTGTTTGTCCAGTTCAGCTGCAACTAGAGTTTGAGGGATGATGTGTAATCCTGGAACCAGATGAGCAAATTACTAGCGGGACCGTCCCCCTTGGTAAACCCTGTGGTCCCCCTGTGGTCCATCTCTGGTCCTCTGTTTCTACAGCAGCAGAGATGTGATGAAGTCAGTTATTATGGGATGCTGAACTCATGGCCAGTCTGAATACTATAAAAGGTGGAGCTGAGTTTTCTCTAAAGGATCTGGAGAAGGTCTGGATGGAGATGATGCGGTGAAACCTTAGAACTTCTGCGGATTTTATCGTCTGTTTTGGCTCTGGGTTTGTGGATGAAGAAGATCCTGAAGGTTTCCTTTAATGGAGCCGTTTTCTCTCTAAAACTCCAGATTTTATTCTGGAGCTGGACTCTAGAAGGAATTATTCTAAAATGTGTGTTTTTGTATGAAGCTTTATCCAGACTTCAGGTTCATCTAAGATAAGAGAAGATCTGCTTCATTCATCCCAGAGGAAACATCTACAGCAGACTGATCCCCTCAACCCAGAACTGGGTTTGAAAGACATTTTGTCTAAAATATTAAAAAATGGTCAAAATGCTCCATTTATCAGAGCCAGAAACTGTAAAAACAGAACATTCCTTTAATAAGCCTGTGATGTGCCGTTCTGTTGGAAGAACTTCATCAAATCTTTATTCCAGACGTCACATTTAAAAGTTAATCAGAATAAACCATTTACTCATAAAAAGCTAAACATTCTGCTCTAACTGACGAACCATGAAGCCACGAGTGATTCAGCTACAGTCACAGAAACATTCAAGGATTGATTTATTTATTTTTGGTTGAACTGCAGGCTGTGTAATCTGAACAGGAAAATATCGTGTAGAGCCTCCGTTTGTCCAAATAATCAAACATGTCTGAAGGTTCTCGGTCGTCCAGGTCCTCTTAAGGTGAAGGGTGTGTTTCAGGCAGTTGGCTGAACTAAACCCTTCACCAAATAACCAAAGGAATTGAACTTCAGTTTTTGTGATATTTTTTGTGGCATTTTATATTTTAGAGTTCTCTCTGCTTCTAGACCCAGCTGGGATGTTTTCAGGATGTGCAGGATTTTATATTTCAGTAAAAATGGAGTAAAATACCAGAAAGTACTGGAGTTCAGAGGGTTAACGTGCTGCCAGTGATGGGGTCTGACGTCGGGTTTTATTTTGAGTCTAGTTTGCTAAACTCAGTCTAAACATGGCGACTGCTGTAAATAGGATTATTAATCCACTGTGGGAGATTCGGGAGCAGGAACGGACCAGAGTGTTTACGGTGCAGTCTAACGCTGGGAGTGGGTGGGGCTTTCTGGTAACAATGGCAATGGAAAATATTTGTGTGGTTGGGTCATTTAAAGTTCATCGTTGGCTAACTTCCTCCTGTAAAGCAGGGAGAGGTGGGCAGATATCTGCTGGACACTAGAGACTGAGGAATGTGAAGCATTTGCTTGGAGAAATTGTCAGACTGATGGGTTCTCTGGAAGTGCCAACTTGCTGTCCACGTTCCCGTTGGAACATAAGCTGAGCTGAGCAGCACAACAGGCCTTCTAATTGCATTCTGATGAAAGATCCCTAAAACGTCCTGATCCCTAAACGAGCGGCGGCTGGACTGAGACGGCAAATGTCAGAAACAACTGTTGAGCTGAGCAGAGACCTGGTTCTGGTTCAGTCACAGGTGTGGACATGTTGAACACATGGAGAGCTTCTCCACATTTCCCTTAATTACTCCGACTATTGTCCTCTGAGCTCTGTGACCCACATTCCCACGGCTGCAGAGAGCCCGGCTTAAAGGGCCAGACCTACCGGCCTGTAGACGGAAACCTGTTGATGGATGATGGTTCTGGTTCTGGTGTACATGACTGTGTTTGTGTTTCTTTAGATGCGCTGGTACCCCACTCCCTCTGAGACTTCCCAGCCTGGATGGAAGTCCCGGCAGTTTTGTTAGATATTTAGTGAGTAACCTTTGGTCAAACCGTGTTTTTCTTCTTTTAGTCCTCTGACTGATGTCAAACCGACAGAATGTTTAACTGAAACTGCGCAAGTGAAAATGCTTGAAAGTGAATTTGTGTTTAAAGGAGAAGGCTGGAAGTGAATTCTGTGAACAAAAAAGATCCACACATTAATCAGGACTTCCCCAAACGGTGACTCGGCCTCCAACTGTCTATACAAACATCTGTACACTGGGATTTTTAGCAAACTTTCTTCTGGTTTCTGTCACTTTTCATTTGGATTAACTTTTGTGTTTTTGCTGCATAAATAAAGCTGCTCACCTTTTTACTAATTTTTCATTCACAAATTAACTCAAATTTAATGCACGAGTGAGTTTTTACTTCACCGAGGAAAATGCCATCTAGAGAAGAAGTTTGGAAGTTATTTTTGGTACCTTTTGGCCCAGAGAGACGAGCTGTTGGGCTTTAGGATGCTCAGTACGATCAGTTCAAAGTCTTTTGGCATTTTCATGGTAATTCTTTAAAGGAAAATGTTGAATTTCACCTTTAAACAGGTGATGAAGCTCATTTTTCTGCCATAGACACTCATTTAATCTTCACCATTTACTGCATCAGATGTTTTAATCTGGTCCTCAGTAAATCCACTTTATACTCCTCTTTGGTTTCTGTTTAAAAACGTACAACCTTTTTTCTGAATGAGTTGTGTGGAGCCGAGGCCACAGAAGCCAACAGAATAATGCCAGCTTTATCCTTTTAAAACTCACTTTGTTTGAAATGAAAGATGAACAGCGTGTTGGACTCACTGGTGTTTCTCTTCTATTTCCCTCCAGGCCTCTGGAAACCACACCTTTGTCCAGCTGAAGTGAGGTTTGCCGAGCTCTTCGTTAATTTAATCAGGTTTATTTAATGGACAGATGTGCATTATTATAAACAATCAGTATTTATATCTCCTCCCGATTGTCTCTGGGGGAGTCTGAGTTAAACCCATCTTGCTGTCGACAATCTAAGCTCATCCTTGGCAACTATCGCGGTACCATCTTAGCACTTCAAAATGAAAGCCTCATGCAAAACCCGTTCAAACTCCATGGATCATACTTGCTGAGGGAAAATTGCCGCATTTGAAGTTACCGTTGTTAAGCTAGTCCTTCCTCGGGTGGCCGCTGCTCTGGGAGGTTTAGAAGCGTTAAGTCTTTGCATGTTCAAGTCTTTTTGGCATGAATTTAGAACGCAGAGTTCTGTGTATCCTAATTTTCTTAGTGTTTGTGTTGCCGTGTTCTCGGCCTAGACAGCAACATGTTTTGTTTTCTGTAGAACCTTGGTCTTACCTCTGTGGACGCTAGGCTGTTGTGTAAATGGCTTATCTCGCATGGACCTTGTGAATGCATCCCTGACGTTCTGACAATCCCAGTCCTGATGATCATATCAATGTCTGTCATTATTTGAGCAAAAAAGGAAAGTACAAATGTTTTTGTACTACTTTTTGCGTGATGTATATTTATGCATTTTTGTGCAACTAAATAATGAACCTGTATAAGTTGGATGTTTAGTCGTCTCTTGTGTTCTTTGGTGTTAATTTTTTGATCCTATAATCTTGTTGAAGTAGTTTTAAAAGTGCAATTTGTTTAAAGGGGAAGTGGGTATCTGTCAAAATAAAATAAAAAATGAATGGAAGTATTCTGAAGGTGGCTTGTGCCATTCTGCTAACATGAGATTGCTGTAAAAGGATCTTTCCAGAATGTGAAACTGGACTACAAACGTGACGGGTTGCTTTTTGGGGGCCATTTTGAAATGGGAAGCAGGATTAGACTGATGGAGGAATTTAGTTTGTGGTTTAGAAACATGTTTGTCTTTGTATCTGCTGTGCATAAGATGTAAAAAATAATAATCCCATCTTATGAATAAAAGTGAATGCATATCTCTGGCATCTGTCATTCATCGCCGTGGCGACCAATCAAAGCTAAAGGCTCGCAGAAATGCAGACGTCAGATGTTGGCATCAATAATTGAGCTTTTCATTTGTAATGCACCGCTGCATTAGTGTCTGTTTGCATCATGTGTGGCTCTGACCTCCACTCTCTGCCCTCATGAGCTGCTGAGAAGCTCAGCCGACCGTGAGGATCCTCCAGAGACTCCTGAGTGTTTTCAGTATGACCAGCTGCTGGTTAACATGTGGCCATGCTGGGATAATTAAATTCAACAGGACTGAGTCACGCTGCATTTACAGCATCTGACCCAATGACGGCTTCATCACAGCCGCATTTACTGTTTTTACTTCTACATTTAGTCTTCTTTTAATAAAACAGGCTTTTAGTGAATTTAAACTGAAGCATGAAAGTTCAACCTTTAATGTCAGCGTATGTTTTTCTCATTGCCTAACCATCAAAATGAAAATGCAACTAATTTCAGTTTTATGTGCTTCTTACAGATCCTCATCTAGGAGGGTTTGCAGATTTTCTGTGCAGATTTTCTGCATGTTTCTAAATCAGACATTTAAAGACTTTATCCTGAAATAATGACTGACATTTTCTGAACTAAATCAGCAAAAATAATCCACAAAATAATGTCAATAACAGATCACAAAAATAATCCACAGATAAAACAAAATAATGTAAATGAAATTAAAATAGTTCTAAAACAAAAAGACGGTTTCCAAGAAGGAAACGTTGAATGTTTTTCAGTCACATCAAACCAGACATTTAAAAATTGCACCTATGAGAGAAATAATTCATAAAATAAATGGAAATTATATAAATGACAAGAATATAGTTCTTGAAATAAAAACTGATTCTCAAGAAGTTTTTCTGTTTCAGATCAAAGCAGACATTTAAAAACGCCACCCTGAAATGCTGAAGGATGTTTTCTGAACTAAATCATAAAAATAATCCACAGGTTTAAAGGAAATAACTGAAAAAGCTTTAAACCAGCAGACAGACGGTTCCCAAGAAACAAATGTGTTGCATTGTTCTTGCTTCGATCAAACCAGACATTTAAAGACCCTGAAATAAAGGCCTGTTAAGAAAAGCTAAATCAGAAAAAGAACCCCAGATTAAAGCAAAATAAATGACAGTGAAAATAGCTGTAAATGCTCTTAAAAACAACATATATGTTGCATGTTTCTTAGTAAAATCAAGCCAAACATTTCAAGGCATTCCTCTGAAATAATGGCCTTTTATAAAAAACTCAATCAGAAAAATAATAAATTAAAAGGAAATCATATAAAAGACAAAATAGTCCTAAAGACAACGGATGGTTCTCAGGAAGCAGAAATGCTGAATGTTTGTCAGATCAAACCAGACATCAAAGACTCTGAAATAAAAGCCTTTTAAGAAAACCTAAATCATAAAATAATCCACAGATTTAGAGGAAATAAGTGAAAATATCTGTAAACCAGCAGACAGACGGCTCCTAGATATTCTGTCCGGACAGAGCCGTTCGCCCTTCGTGGACAGAAACGGGTCATTTCACTTCACTTTCACACAGAATATTTGGATTGACATGAAATCAATAGAGAGCGTGAAGATGAGGATCTGCACAGCGTTTCCTTTTCTCTGCTGCTTAAACATCTCCTGTCTCTGCAGAAAGGTCCGTAAGTTCTGGATTAAACGCTATTTTCATATATTCTGTAACCGTTGTGTTGTTGGTGGGTCTGCGGCTTCAGAAATCAACAAATTCCAGCATCTTATGTCAGGATTAGAGCCAAATGAGAGATGATGTAAGTGAAGATTCTCAGTCCAGGGATATTTAAGAGTTAAAATGATCAAATTAGCTTCAGTTTCCAGAAGGCCTCTTCAGTTTGAACTGAAGTTTGAACTGAAGGAGGCATTTTATGAGAGATGAGACTCAGAATCAAACACTTGGATAGCAGCTGATTTATTTAATCAAATGGAGATTTTTATGTATTTATCAACATCATGTAGAAACAGCAAAACAACTAAATCTATTTAAGCGTTCATATCTTTACATTCATGATCAGCAGGTTTCAGAGACATGTGGCAGATCTTCTGATGCATTTCTTCTTTTATTTCATTCAGTTCTGTCAGATATTAGCCTGCTACAGATGGAGAAAGATGAACTGCGTCTTGTTAGAACAACAGAAGGTTCCTGGAGGCCTGGAGGTGTTTTAATGCTGGACTTTGTCGCCCTCTACTGGTTTAACTCCAACATAGCAGCAGGAGGGAAACAGCTGCAGAGAAGCAGAACCTCCAGGATGAACAGTCATGAAGAAAAGTTTCTGTATGCTCAGAAACACCACCTATAACAATCATTTATTATGTTTTTTTTTCTCAGAATTTTTATATTTTGTTTGGAAATGTTACTAAATCTGTTCAATCACAAACATACATTCAGTAACCCCAGTATTAATCTGAACAGCAGCCGTCTATAGCCTCCTGGTTTGTCTTTGACCCTCGTCTTCACAGAACTGGTGAAGTTCAACTAAATTTGTGGGTTTTCTGACCCAGACTTGGTTCTTCTGGCCGATCCACAAGTTCCAGGTCAGATTTAGTTCAGAGCTTAGAGGAAGCCGCCCTGAAACCTTAACTTTAGTCTCATTTAGTCGCTTCTGAACCACTTTTTATGTGTTTGAGGTCTTTGTCCTGTTATAAAACCCAACTCAAGATCCAGTCTTAAGTTTTCCTGATAAACGTGGAGGTAATCCACATCCTTCTTCATTATTCCATTAACTTTGTGTAAAGCTTCTGTTCCACAGAGCATGATACTGCCACCACTGCACTTCACAGGTGGTTTGATGTTCTTGGGGTTGAAGGCCTCACCTTCAGTTTGTGTTCCATCTGACCTCAGAACTTTCCTCCAGAAGGTCTTTTCTTTGTCCATGTGATGAGTGGAGCTTTAAGGTTCTACTTCTAGAGGAAGAACTTCCTCCTTCATGGATCCTCTAGAACCCTGTGGACACTGACAGCTGTGCTCCAGCAGCTTCTCATCCATCCAGACCTGCTTTCTGATGGTTCTTGGTTGGTTCTAGGTTCATCCTGACCAGTCGTCTCTCAGCAGCAGCTGGTAGTTTGCTGGACCATGCTCTTTAAACAGATGATTTCTGGATCTGTAGCTGCCTTAAAATGGCTCCAGATTACTTTTCTGACATGTTCAATCAATCATTTGCTCCTCAGACTCTCCTATTGTGGTGTTTGTGGCTGAAACTAATCAGTTTATCAGTTGGATCCTATTTATATTCAGTCAGCCTCTCTGCTGTGAATCTCAGTTTAAACACAAACAGACTCCAGATGTCATCACTAGATAAACCAGCTCATATTTTCGACCTTTCTTTAACAGTGGGATCAAATGTGGAATAAAATGTGAAAATCTTTGTCTGTTTTTTGTACAGTTTAAACAGAGATAGTATCTGCACATACCTACTTTAGTTGCACCTCCTATTTCCATACTGAACCGGTCTGTTTACATCCAACTCCACCTTCTATGAACTGTTTTCACTACTTCAGGCCATCATGTTGCTGCAGGGAATTGTCCTCATCAGTATTTAGAACATGTGTGTTTGTTCTGCATAGTTATTTGTGTTTTTTTAATCTACTATCCCGTCCTCTACTCTCTCCTAACAGGTGAGGCAGGTATCTACCCTCTCTGAGCATGGATCTGCCAGAGGTTTTATCCTGTTAAAAGGTGTTTTTCATCTTCACACTCTCATCTTAATTAATTTATGTAGTTTAATCTACAACAGTGCATCATATTCCATAAATTTATCATGTTTACTGTGTTACTTTAATGTGGGAATTACACATCCCTACAAAAGAAACTTTTCATTAAAAACAGAAACCATTTTAGCTTTTTGACAACGAATTACAGTGCTGATCAAACTGTTGATCATCCATCCATCTATCCATCATCCATCCATCCATCCATCCATCCATCTTCCATCATCCATCCATCCATCCATCCATCATCCAACCATCATCCATCCATCCATCCATCCATCATCCATCCATCCATCATCCATCCATTCATCATGCATCCATCCATCCATCCATCCATCATCCATCCATCCATCCATCATCCATCCATCATCCATCCATCCATCATCCATCCATCCATCATCCAACCATCATCCATCCATCCATTCATCTATCATCCATCATCCATCCATCATCCATCCATCATCCATCCATCCATCCATCCATCATCCATCCATCCATCATCCATCCATCATCCATCCATCCATTATCCATCATCCATCCATAATCCATCATCCATCCATCCATCCATCCATCATCCATCCATCATCCATCCATCCATCCATTATCCATCCATAATCCATCATCCATCCATCCATCCATCCATTATCCATCATCCATCCATAATCCATCATCCATCCATCCATCCATCCATCATCCATCCATCATCCATCCATCCATCCATCCATCATCCATCCATCCATCCATCATCCATCCATCCATTATCCATCATCCATCCATAATCCATCATCCATCCATCCATCCATCATCCATCCATCATCCATCCATCCATCCATTATCCATCCATAATCCATCATCCATCCATCCATCCATCCATCCATCCATCCATCCATCATCCATCCATAATCCATCATCCATCCATCCATCCATCCATCCATCCATCCATCCATCATCCATTATCATCCATCCATCCATCCTACAATTCTACAGTTTCATGTAGCAGACGCTTTTGTCCAAAGCAACGTACAACACAAGCAAGAATTCAGACATCAGGAAAAACCTGTAGCAAGTGCAAAAGTGCTTCAAGTGCGATTGGTCAAAGGTGTTGCCATCAAGCTGCAGAAGAATTGCCAACCCCCCCCCCCCCCACCACCTTTTTTTTTTCCAACTTTGTCAGCACTAAATAAGTGCTGGGTTTTGGACCACCTGACTTATTCTACCTCTAAGGTGGAGTCAGATTAAGTGCCTAGGTGTTCTCTGAACAATTGAGTCTTCAATTGTCTCTTAAAAGTAGAAAGGGACTCAGCAGAACGCACAGAGTTTGGTAGTCTGTGATAGACTGGAGACCTATAGAACGTACAGCTAAAATAAGACTAAAATAGAAAAAGGTAGTATCTAATTAATTTATTGCAATTATAAATATTTTTAAAAATGAATCCAAACCTCCTGCACACTGAAACTGCAATCTGTCATTTTTATTTTAAATAAATAAATCAATAATTTTATTTTAAATTAAATTAAACTTCAGGGTCACGTGACCCCGCGCCGCTCTTTGATGTGCAGCGCGTGAACACGCGGAGGTCTCGCGGTGCCGTGATTCGCGCAGCGCACGTTCCCTAAATTAGTCTAATTAACGGGATAAAAATGCGGTTTTCCCACAGCAGAGCGTTTGTTGTGCAGATTCTCCTGTAGCAGAGCTCTATCATGGCGTTTTCTCTGGTGAGTTAAACTGAATTAATCCGCTCTGAGGGTTTCTTACGGTTAACTGTGTCTCTGTGACCTTTAGAGTCAAACTACAAACGGCGCCTCCGTAAACTCCGTTAGACAAACGCTGCAACGTGTCTGAAAACTTGGTTTATCTCATCCTGTTGTGTCCAAACCCTGAGTTTAACTTTCAGGATGAGTTTTGGGTTAATTCTCGGTTCCTCCTGCAGAGAAAAGATGCCCGCAGGCCGGATAGTCCGGACTCCGACTCTCCGGCTCTGACCTCCTGCAGCAACGCGGACATCTTCCGCAGGATGAACACGATGCTGGGCAACTCTCTGGACTTCACCGGGGTCTGCACCACCCCCACGGGGGGCAAGAAGCCCGACCTGCTCAGCGGTAAAACGGCCTGATTTACACCAAGCTGTGGAGCAGGAAAAGCCAGAGAAGTTAAAGTTTGGCTCCATGCTGGTTCAGTTTGGAGCTGCAGCCGTAAAGTTAAAGAGATGCTGCAATGAGCAGAGATAGAAACTTCAGCGTCTAACTGAAGTGAAGCAAATTCCTAACATACTGTCTGAAATTTTGCCTACCTCAATTTTACCATAAATGTCCTAAATATACAGCTGTTTTCTGCACGTTAAGAGCTACATGGGTAAAGCTGAAGCAGACTCCTAAAATGCATTCTAAAATTTGGCCTTTCGATTTCAGCCATAAAATATCCTAATGCAGCTGTTTTCTGCACATTAAGAGCTAAATGGCTAACGTTAAAGAAATGCTGCACTGAGAATCTCACTACAATTAAAGCAGACACTAAACTATAATCTAAAGTCTGACCTTTGTTGTATTTAATTGCTTTTTTCCAAATATTTTACTGTTACATTGAACTATTTCCTGCACATGGCAGTTATTTATTTATTTGAGCACTTTGGAGCAGGAAAAGCAAGAAAAGTTAAAGTTTGGCTCCATGTTGGTTCAGTTTAGAGCTGCAGCCGTAAAGTTAAAGAAATGCTGTGGAGGGACAGACAGACTGTAGTCCGTCTATAATCGGCATTTCTTCAGCTGTTTAGCTCTGATTGTGCAGAAATGACAGGATAAAGGTTTGGTCCATCATGTCTGCACAGTAAGAGCTGAAAAGCTGAGCATGTCGCAGAAGTGAAACAGAGTCCAGTGTTTTAGTCTAAAGTTTATCTTTAGTTGGATTTAATTGTTTGTCAAATGTTTATTGTGAAACTGACTAATTTCTGCACATTGTGGTTAAAGTTGAAGAACTTCTGCAGTGAAGTTAAAACATGAACCAAAAATATAGTCTGGAGTTTAGCTTTAGTTGAATTTAACAGTTTTTATTATTTTGTCATAAAACTGAGTGTTTTGTATCTTAACTGCTAAAATCTGTCAAGTCCAGGGAGCTTCCACTGAGTGGTATTTTCATGATTAAATGTCTGGGTTTAGTTCAGATAGTAGTTAATAAAAATTCAGCTTTTTTTCTGCACATTACAGCTAAATGACTAAAGCAGTTCTGCACTGAGGAGCTGAAGTTAAAGTAAGCACCAGAAATAAAGTTATGTTTGACTTTGGAAGCATTTTATTGTGTATTTATAATTTGTGGTGAAATTGAGTGTTTTCTGCACGTTTTTAAAAGGATAAGTTTTAGTTTTTAGACCTCACTTTTGGGAAGATGTTAGAAAATTCAAAGACTAATGCTAATTTCATTATTAGTTAAAATCTTTTAATTGTAGTTAAAGCTGCAGCAGACCCTCAAAGCAGGCTCTTAAAGGTCTTTATTCTGCAAACCCCATCAGACCCACTGATCCAGGAGGAACCCAGGTTTGGGTTCTGCTGCTGCTGGACATTAATTTGTTTTTGTTGCACCTTTCGGACCTAAAAACCCCAGAATGACCCCACATCAGGGCCCTAAGACGTCATTTAGTGTTCAGTGTGAGGTTAAATCTCCTGAACCTCCTCGTCTTCAGCGTCCGGCTGCCAGCAGCTGATTCATGCTGCATCGCTGCTCTGCAGCACTGCACCACTTCCAAGTGCTGCTTTTTTTACCTCCAGGAGTGAGATTTGCCAAGATTTAGGCTCAACGTCAGTATCTTTTCTTTGAATTAATTCTCTTAAAGGGGAACTTTATTTTTTTTCCAACCTGGGGTCTGTTTCCATGTCATTTCATACATGTGAGCGATGGAGAAATGAATCTTCAACATAGCTCCAGTATTTAGGCAGGCAGCTCAGCTAGCAGCTCAGCTAGCGAAAAGTATGGGGCAACTTGACCCTGGCGCGGGCTATTTCACGATTTCAGAACGAGATTTGCTTTCTAGCGTCCTGAGCTTTAGATACAGACCACAACAAAGAGCAATCGCCAAGTAATGTGGAGGTTTACGTTCACTTCTCATCTCTAGTATGTTGTGGGACACTCATTGAGACTATCTGAGCCGGTCAGTGTGGGGGGGAAAAGCATGTTAGGGCGGACTTTGACGCGGGGGGGCAAGTTGCCCCATACTTTTCGCTAGCCGAGCTGCTAGCTGAGCTGCTAAGCTGCCTGCCTGGCTAAATACTGGAGCTATGTCAAAAACTCATTCCTCCATCACTCACATGTATGAAATGACATGGAAACAGACCCCAGGTTGGAAAAAAAACAAAGTTCCCCTTTAAAGGCTCGTCTGCATTTGTGGCTACGGCTCCTTTTTTAGACCAAACCTGAAGGTTTTGAGCAATTTTATGAAGCAAAGCAGCAGTTTAACCTAAATGTTCACTAAAAGTGGAGGGAATTGGTGCAAACAGAGCTGAAGTTGTGGCCTCTGTGGCCCATCTAGCCGGCTGGATGTTTGCTGAATCAGGGCTGGAAGCTTTCCAGGAGAGGGAAGGGAGGAGCTGGCGGTGCAAATCAGCATCTGAGTGTTCTGCCGCTTCTACGGCGGCGTTCGTTCTACGGCGGCGTTCTGCTGCTTCCTGTTGTGCACAAATCAGGTGAAATCACAGCAGCTGGTTTTAAAATGCAACTCTGTGCTTCCTGGAGTCTGAATACTTTCTAGTTGGAGTGTGCTGAGTCATTTGCTCCCATGCTGCCTCCCTCCCTGTAGCTCTGCCTCCTCCCTCCTCCTCCCCTCTGTCAGGAAACAAGGCAGACTCAGTAAAGCAGCAGCGGTGGTGGTAAACGGTGGCGCTAACAGCAGCCGTCTTCTGGACGAGGGACGGCTCTTCTATCAACAAGCCTGTAGCTCCAGCAGGAATTTTTCATTCCACAGTTGTCAGGAGGAGGGAGGGGAGCTGATGTCATTAGCAGGGGTGTGTGAGTGCATCAGCAGCCATGTCACATGCTGCTAGGTGGGTCAGTGATGCGGACGGAGATGCATGGCAGTTGCACCGGGCACAGAGGCAGCAGGTTAGCTTCATGCGAGGAGGACAAGTTTGGTTTAGCAGATGCATTTCTCTTTTTGACTGACTTTTAGAAACGTGTTTTGTTGTTTTTTGTGGTGTCTAACTCTCTCTGTCGGATCTCCAAACAGAGTCGGAGCTGGCTGCGGTGGGCAGCAGGAGGATGCTTTTCCCCAACATGCCCGGCTCCCAGGAGATGGCGTCGTCCAGGGGCCCGCTGGGCGTCTCAGACCTGGGCCTGGGCCTCCAGTCCCTCAGCCTGTCCGGCTGGGACCGACCCTGGAGCAGCCAGGAGACGGATCACACCTCCCCGTCGCACGTCCAGACCAGCTCCCCCTCCAGTAAGGACTCAGCTCCTGGTGGTGTTCATGTTTTCAGGAGTTTGTTTGCTGGCGTGACCCTCGTTTACTGGTCAGATTGTGACATGTTGGTGTGTTTTTCCTGATTTATCTGCAGCCCTCATTAACGTTGAAATGTGTGAACAGCAGCCGTCTGTGTGTGAACGGCTGTAGCGTCACCAGGGAGGATGATGTGGCACTTTTGCTTTGCTGCATCTCTAGAAATCCGCCCGGCACACAAACCAGCTGCTGAAGCTACTTTTCCTTTCCCGAGTCTGTTTAAACATGGATCTGTTACCTGTTGATCAGTCCTGATGCTGGGATGTTGAGGTTTAGTTAGAAAACATGCTTGAAAGCTGATATCTAAGGAGCTGCTCGGTTTTAAGATGAGTCCGTCTTTAGCAGCGTTGGACGCCCCATTTATCGTGACCCATTTGAAGCGGCGTAGATTTACCGCTGCGTGTCCAAACCAACCCGCTAAAACTTCATTAGAGCTTCTAAACTGGGCCTGAAACAAAGTGGGACAGAGCTTTGAATGCAGCTGAATAATCCTCAGAGCCTCACAGTAACGTGCTGAGGAAGAGCTGCTGTTTGGAAAAGATGACGATGAATCGGTCATGGGGGGGGCATTGTTTCATATTAATAGCAGTCAAATGTAAAAGTGAAAACTACTTGAAGCTTTGACTCTTTTGATGGAAGCTTTTGGCAGAACATCAGAACCTTCTTCTGCTTTTAGAAGTTCTGATGAATCAATGAGCGTCTGCAGATTCAGCACACACACCTGGCTCTCCTTTAATGTCCTGAGTTTGTCCGGCAGCATCCCTCTGAGTCTTTTCTCAAACATGCTAACGGTAGCTAAATGCTCTGATTGGTTCTCCTGTTCTGCAGTGCTCGGCATGCTCGGCAGCCCCTTCAGTAGCCTCCTGGGGAAGCCCCCCGGCTACCTGCCCCCCGAGTCCATGAGCATGACTGCTGACTTCCTGGAGAAGTTCCCCGGCATGGCTCGCATGGCTAACCGGCTGGACTCCAGCTCCTTCCTGGACTCGCGCTCCAGCAGCCCTGAAGACTCTGAGACCAGCGGCTTCAGCTCCGGGTCGGACCACCTCTGCGACATGCTGGTGAGTGATCTGGATTTAAGCTGTGGTGTTGGATGGAGCAGATGTTCTACAGCAGAAGTCAGACTCGTGTTGATCTCTAGTGTACCGGAACAGTAAAATAACATCATAACCTGTAAATAACCTCAAATTCTGCAAGAAATGCGTTCTGAACATGTTTGCTTTTATGGAATTATTTTTTTTATCTTAATCATCCAGTTGTCCTCATTTATGGACCTCAACAAATAGTTTTCTTTGTCTGAAAAAAATCCAAAAATTCAGCAAAAAAATTCCCCAAATATCTGAAAATTTGCAAAACCTTAAAATTCCAATAATTCCTTTAAAGTTTCCCTAAAGCTTTTCTTTTAAAAAACATTTTGCATGAAAATTCTTGTAAATATTTTCAAAAATCCTAAAAAATATCTAGTGATTCCATATACACATCAGTGAAACTTCAAATATTTTCTTTAAGAAAATTGACATAAAATCAACCAAAATCCAGAGAAATTTGCTGGATTTATTCATTTTTATTTATTTTTTTAAACATTTTCTTTCTCCAAAAAATGCTCAAATTTCCCAAAAATGTGAAATTTCACTGAGAATATATATTTTCACATTTTCAGACTTTAGAACAAGTCAGTTTGACCCGCAGGACGACACCAGTGTTAATGAAAATAAGTTAAATGTCAACAATGTCAAACCTCAGTTTGTTTCCAGATCAGTGAGTCTAAAAAGGCTCAAAGCATTCAGTGTGGGTCTGAAGCATGGAGGACTTACTGCAGGATACAAACAACTTATGTTGTAGAAATGATTTAAATTTAGTTAATCTTCAGTTAATGTCTTCTCTGTAATTTTTACACTGAGGGCCGGATTGGACCCTCTGGAGGACCACTTTTGGACCACGGGCCTCATGTTGGACACCTCTGGTCTACAGTTTGTGGCATTCCTATTTATTACCATCCAAAAAGCACTCGGCCAGTCTGCTGACCTGCACAGACTATAAATCCCCAAACAGTCAGTCTTTAATTTAGAAATGGTCTGTTTGCTGGTTTTCTTGGTTAAATCTTTTCTCAGGAGGCTTCTCGTGCTTTCAGGCCGGCTGCAGGTTTAATTTGCCGTTCATGCTGCCGATCCAAACCCAAAACGGTCGTCGTGTCTTCTACATTCTCACTAACTTCATCACCACAAAAAATAAAATGTCCAGTTCCAGCTGGATGTTTTTGTTTTTAAAGAGCAAAGCGCCCGATGCTTGTTTTGTCGATAAGTCCTTTAATATATATATTTATGCTGCAGATCTCATTCTGTTCTCTTTTTGCATTTAAAATACAGCAGGATTTTAACAAATGAGACATAAAATTGTTAAACCTGAATTAACATTTAAGTTATTGTTGCTCTTTTTTTAAAATAGAGCGTTTTTGTCTGCATTGTTACCATAAATGCAAAAATAAAGTTCCTCCATTAACCAAAGCTACACTGGTTAAAAAGGCTCATTTAGAAACAGTTTAGCAGCAGATGTAGCATCTTCTGGTTTTATCTCTGCTCATCTAATGACTTCCTGTCATGCTGATGTCGAACCAGCTGACTGGTTCGTTTGGTCGTGTTGCATCTCGTTTAGACGGAGTTCTGCAGACAAAGCTCAGTGATGTCTGACTTTATGGTAGCTGGTATTCTGTGTCCTCTGTTCTGTTTTCTGCTTAATTAACTGTAATTAGAGCAGATAATCTACATCTGTCCCTGGGCAGAAACACAAAGTAAATAAACTAGTACTGAACCTGAAAGCCCATCAGTGGATAAACAGTAAATATAAGAGCCAGACGTTAAAGTCTTAAACCTGCAGCTTCCTGAGTCTCTGGTTAAACTATGAAAACAGATTCTCAGTAAATCCATGGAAACGGACTCTAATGCAGTCAATGTTTGGACTCGGTTGGTTCTGAAGTCTTGTCTCTTTTTAGCATAGCAGGATTTTTACTGAACTTATTCAGCTTTTTGTCTTCTGCAGTGTTTTAACGGCAGAGCTCAGTCAATGCCAGAAAACAAATCAGCTTTAGTCTCTGCAGTGACCAAGTCTGACCTGTAGGAAACTCCAGTTTTGCAGTTATCCTCTAGTTTTATCTCTAATGTGCCTGATTATCACAAACAGCGATAAAAGGACTAAACTAGAGGTTGGATCATACTTTTATTTGGTGTGAAGCTGTTTTAGAAGCCTCCTGGTGGGACTTTCTGGTGACATCTGCAGGAGGAAAACTAACAGCGCATTAATTTGAGCCGTTTCTGTATCTTTCAGTGTTAAATGTTAACCTTTGCAGCATCTTCAAGCGGTGAAGCTCTGAACTGAAAATGTGAATGTCTCTCAGTTCAGTTTCTGGATGTTTTTCTGCTGATATTTTTACTCACTGGGCTCAGTTTTATTTACTGTAGTCAGTCTGTAACTGAAGGACGTCTGAAGCCCATGGGATATGTCTGCATACATTTTATTTAAAAAATCATGGTTTTATGATCACATCTTTACAAATTCAATCACTTAATAAAAATGACTGGATATCACTAAAATATCAACTAAATGTCTGAATTTAACACCAACCACCTTCTAATGAGCTAAACAATAATAAAATGAGCTGATTCACAAATAGTTTGGATTGTGTTCTTTTAAGTTCAGATAATCATGACAAGTATTTATTTTTTGGCTATATATCAAATTTTATAAAGTAAATCCTTTTCCACCAAGTTCCCCGTTCCAAAAACTCCTCTCCAGGAAGTGTTAATTCCAGATCACATGACCTGCTCCACATGATGTCATTTCCTGCTGAAGAAAAGACTGGAAGACTCCAAGGCTTTCTGACTTATTTCATAGAAAATAGTCAACAGGTTTACTACAATGTCTTCTGAAATAACTTTACATTTCAATTTTACTCACTTGTGTAACTATGTAGAAGAATCTTTCTCTAAAATTCCATGTGGTGTTTGGTTTTAGGCGGCCATGTTGGTTTTAGGCCTGAAAACAGCAAAAATGTCGACTATGAAAATCCTGTAATTATTTATTGACCCAGCTGCTCTCTGCTGAAACTCCAGAGATTAGTTTAATAAAACACTGTTAATACTGGAAATAAGATCCCTCTGTGGTCTATTGATAGTTTGCTGTTATGTCCGGTGTGATGCCGTTCAGCCAACGAGTCCTGGAGTTTCTGTAGGTTTCAGCTGAGTTACTGATGCCTACCAGGTTGTACTGAGGAAGGCAGCATTCTTTGACAGAATGCGTTTTTGGTGATGAATGGAAACAATCACTGCTGGTGTCCTTCAGTTAGACTGGTTTTAAACTTCCTGTTAGAGCAGTGGGAACAACCTACAAGATCTGTGGAAAGGAATGCAGAGGTTTTATTTTTCACAGAATCTGGTTCCTGCAGAAGTTTTATTTTGGAGGATTTTTGATAAAATGTTTAAATAGGTTTCCCCAATCAAACTCTTAACAGATGAATGATCAGAAAACTGGAAACCTGTGGATTTATTCATACATTTAGTCTGTTTTCTGGAGCTCTTTGCCTTCAGATCTGCTCTTGAGGCGGTTCAAACCTGTCCTGTTCTGCTAAGATGTCGCTGCATTTCTTTCCTGACTGTCAGCTTTTATTTTTCACACGCTGTAAAAACAGACTTGTCTCTCTCTGCAGTCCACTCTGCGGATTTCTCCTCCCCTGCCTTATCTGGCCTCCAACATGCAGAAGGATCTGCTGCGTCTGGGTTCCCGTCTGGACCCCCAGGACTCCAGCTCCCCTCTGACTCCGCCCCCCAGCGCCAGCCCCGCCTCCTCCGCCGTCTCCCGCCGCTGGCGTACCGGCTCCCCGTGGCCCGGCGCCGACGTGCTGGACCAACCGGACGACGCGTTCAGCATCGAGAGGGAGGCTCGTCTGCACCGGCAGGCTGCAGGTAAACCAGTAAAACCAGTGCTGATAACTGAGCGACTTTCTCCTTAAACCTGACGACTTTCCAAAGCCTCTGGGAGATTTTTTTTTTTTTTGGTTGAAGGCGATAAATCTAGCGACTTTTTCTGGTGTTTTGGAGACTGACATGAAAGCTGGTATCGTTCTGCAGTTACTGTCCTCAGTGAGCAGCAGGGGGCGCTGTGAGCTCCTCCTCATCCTAAAGCACTAGTAGATGGTCGGTCTGATTAGAGCAGACCTGACCTAACCCCACTAACTAACCCTAACCCACCACCCGCCTCAGACTGCAGATGAATCCCGTAAAGCTGAAGGTCCTGGCTTAGAGCGGGATGAAAATAAAAATGTTTTAAATAAATTGCTGCATTTGACTCACAGCCTTTTCTTCAAAAAACATTTAGTGGGTTTTACATTCACTTTTTGTTTCTCCCATGTTATTATTCCTCTCTCCTAGAATGTCCATGACATTAAACTGCATTACATGCAGATTACAGCTATGCTAATCAGGATGACATCATGTAGTGACTTCTCGGACAGCCAATAGCTGCTTTGCTTACTGAGGACTTGGTACCACTGCTACAACCTCAGGGAGGATTTAAATAAACCCTGAATCTTTGCTAACCTCTTTCTGCTCAGCTGTGAACGAGGCGACGTTCACCTGGAGCGGCCAGCTGCCTCCCAGGAGCAACAAGGACCCTCTGTACTCCTGCAAGGTGTTTCTGGGAGGCGTTCCCTGGGACATCACAGAAGGTGAACCGCTGGAACACTTTAATAGATGCACAAGAGATCCTACGTTTACAGAGAAATCAAACAGATGCAGACCTGTGGTGGGATGAGCTTAAAGCAGGAAGTTTTCACAAACGCTCTGAAGCCACTTTTAGCATCAGACTGAACGGTTCCTCTTCAGAGGAGCTGACGGTAAAACCCACCGTGTTGCTCTGCAGTCAGTCTGAGTTTTATTCTGTTAGTGAGGTCACTTTTAACCCTCCTGTTGTCCTCATTTATGGCCACCAAAAATATAGTTTCCTTGTCTGAAAAAAATCCAGAATTTCAGCAAAAAAATTTCTGAAAATTTACAAAACCTTCAGGAAGAAAATTCCAATAATTCCTTAAGTTCCCCTTAAAAGTTTTAGGTAAATGTGGTAAGAAAATTCTAGTAAATGTTTTCAAAAAATGACTAAAAATCCTAAAAATGTCTAAAGTGATTCCATATATATCAGTTAAACTTCTGATATTTTCTTTAAGAACATTCACATAAAATCAGTTTATGTGAATGTTCTTAAAGAAACATTTTTTTTCCATCAAAAAATGTTCAAAGATTTCTCAAATGTGGACATGAGAAGTTTCACTAATTTATTTTCTTCCACATTTTCAGACTTGAACGGTTTGAGCTGCAGGACGACACGGTGAATGTTCATGGATTTAACAGTAACTGGACACAGTAAACTCTTTAACGTATTTTATTGTGGCTTCACAGAAGTTATTTCTAATCTGTGCATAACAGCGCTATGGTTCAGTATTTATTACTCTGGACGCTTTTCACACAAACGTCCGCTTTCTGAGTTTCTTTAAACGGTGGGTGATGTCTGCTCTCAGCTGATGTGGCTTACAGCTGGAGTTAACGCTTAGTTTTCAGCAGACGGTTAGTTCTATTAACTCGGATCAGTCCATCCAGAATCTGACGTTTCTAGGATGAGTCTTCATCTGATATGTCTAAAAATATTTCAGCTGAAATTCCAGCGTTTTCATACTTTTTCACCCAGTGGAAATTCTCAATAAGTGTCATGAGTTGGAAGCACAGACTGTATATGAAGATGGACGTAGCATCTGGCTCCAAAATTGAAGCCAACCCGGAAGTGTCAAAAACTTGCAATATCACGCCGTCCGCTAGGGTTGGCTCCAAAAAGCTTTTTCTCCATAGATCCCAATTCATTTTTGGAGAAAATAAAATGTGATAGACTGATGTTCTACAGCTCAGGGTTTTTTTCCCGTTAGTTTTCATGGTCAAAATGAGAGATCAGGTGGCCGATCTTAAAATAAATCAATACTGAATTTTAAATAAATCGTTAAAGTTGGTGCAGCCAGGGGGCGTGGCTATACTTGATACAGTCCCACTGACTGGTCCTGCCCCTAGTTACTCTCCGGTCCAGCCTGTTTGACGCTTTTTACGTCACTGGCTCCAAAAAATCCAAAACGGCGACCAGGAAGTAGCAAAATCTGGGCTTCATTTTCTCGGCGTTGAAACCAACGGGTGACGTCACGGTTAGTTTACGCCTGGTTGGAAGCTGAATGAGATGCCGGTGTGTCCTGGAGTCTGATGGTCAGAAGTTTCAGGGTGATGGAGAGAATTCTGGCAAAGCAGCCTCTGTTCAGAAAAGAAACCCTGGTCATTTAGAAACTGATTACTTTATCTGTCAGCTGAGTCACTGACGGCTTCCAGTTGAACTGAAGAACAGAAACTTTTATTTCTTTACGTAACTGGAGCAAGTGGTTTATTTATGGGAGTATTTTAAATGAGACGTGCAGAATAAAGGGGCTTTTAATGAAATATCTGATTTTTAACTTGGATTTGGTTAAATCTTCAGACAAATGAATTCAAAGATGTTGGAAATTCAATAATTTTTCTTTCTTTCTATGCCTTTTTAAACTTCAGTGGCTTTTGTGGTTCAGAGTTTCGGAAAATTAAATTATTGAAATTAAAGATGTTAGAAATGAGAATTTAAGTTTTTTTTTTTTTTTTTTTTTCTTTGAGTTCAGAACTTTCCCAAAAGCTTCATTTTAGCACTAACACACCACTGATGGTTTTATCTGTCTGAACAACACGTTAAAACTGGAAATGTGTCTGTAGACAGACATCTGCTGACTGCCCCCCCCCATCCTCATGTTTACTTTGTCTTTAATTAAATTCCAGCCGGCCTGATCAACACGTTCAGCGGCTATGGCCCTCTGACAGTGGAGTGGCCGGGTAAGGATGGGAAACACCCTCGCTGCCCTCCTAAAGGTAATGTGGCCAAAGGTAATGAGAAACTGGTAGGAGACTTTCATTATTCTGGTTTTAGGGTGACACTGGTGATGGTGAGTTTACCTGGTTCTGAGTCTGGGATTAATGGGAAACACGGTGCTAGAATGTGGGAGTGGATGGAAGAGAAATACTTCATTATCTGTGTAGAAATGCTTCATTATCTGTGTAGAAATGCTTCATTATCTGTGTAGAAATGCTTCATTATCTGTGTAGAAATGCTTCATGTACAGAAACCAGTCTGTCTGTTCTTGTAAACAGGTTTGGCTTTTATATTTGTCCTTATCGGTGCCTTAGTGTTTTGTACGTCCACACTGCAGCAGATTAACACGTCAGGCTTTAATTTCAATATATTTAAGTGTAAAAACGGACTCTTTAGTTTTTACAGCATCTTATTGTGTTGGACAGTCGCTGTTTTGGTCTGTTTGCCAAATGCTTCAGTTTTCACCACTGAAATGCTCTTAGCTTTTCCAGAAGTTTCCTTATTATGGGATGTTATTTTTAAAGGGACAACTCTAAGGAAAGCCTGTTTTTTCCTCACTGACCTGTTTAGACAGCATCTGAAGAAGAAACAAGTCGGCGAGGTAAAGCCAGACTTTAGAGTTGTTGCTTTAAAACTAACGCTGTTCTAGCTTCCTTATCTGTAGCTTCATTTTCTACCATTTATTTAAGCTTTTTTCACTACTTAAAGCTCGTGTCCGGAGTTTCCATTTGTTTTCAATTTATGTATCATTGTTTAACAAAGCTTAAATGTGTTAGTCTAGTTCGATACTATAATATAAAGTTAGTATAACGCGATATGAAAATTTATTCCTGAGCTCCGCCTTCCTCTCATAGACCCCCATGTTATTCCAAAAAGCGCCGGTCGCTGCCGACCAATCAAGTTCGAGCTTCAGCTTTGTCATGCTGTCAATCAACGGTTACGCGCACAGCAAGCAAGCCCATGCAGAGGTGGGCGAGCTACGCACTACGCAACCGCGAGCACATTTGTTTTGCTTGTGGAGGAGAGAGCATCAGGGATCAGCAACTTCCAGAAAAGTTACCAATCCCACGGCTTGTCAGGCCAAGAGACCGCAGGACGTTTTTTGGCTCGGGGTGCTCGCGTCGCTCTCCGACCACGGCCTCCATAGCCCGCCTGACGGCTTCGTTTAGATGCCCGACCTCTGGAGGAAGATGTTGGGGCGTCTGGGACATACTCTTCGTCAGAGGAGTCATGCAATTCTGAACTCTAGATAGAAATAAATAAACAATGTAACACATATACACGCGTAAATGCACTAAGTTTGATAAACAACGTCATCCAGAGGGATACACGAGTGTAATCACATATTGAAACTTTACTCGTTCGTCCTAGCAGATTCATGTTATTTTGGTATTAGGACAAGTTAGACTCAGTACAGCATTCTAACGTAATTCCTTTATTATTTACTAAATGTAGAAGAGTGGAAAACAGCAAAACAGGCGAGATGCTGCAGCACTCCGGGCACTTCTCTCATGTACTGAGCGTGCACAAATAAAGGGGTGAAATCAGAGGGAGGGACCAACAGTGTTTTGGGAGACGCTGCGATTCAAACTCCGGACAGCAGCTTTAAAGCAGTTTCTATCAGTTTTCACCAGTCTGTCAGACTGCTTTTAAATTCATAAAAGGATACTGTCATTACTTTATTTAGTTATTTGAACGTTTCTGCGTCATTTGACTCTAAATATTAGAACCAATCTCTGACTTCTTTTAACTAGACTGCTCTGCACTCTTTGACTAGTTTTCACACTGCATTTAGTAAAAGTTGGACCAATCTAAAGTTCTTTAAGATGATTTAAAATGCCTCCTGCAGTCTGTAGAAGAACCTAAAACAGGACGTCTCCAACCTCAGCATAAAAGCAGCCGTATTAAAGTTTCAGATGGCTGTACAGGCTTATTAGGAATCATTTAAAGCCACTAGTAAAACATTTTTTCATCTTTGCAGCTTCAGAGCACATGTCAGATTTTAGACATTTGAACTCAAACACCTGATGGATTATTCAGGCAGTGATGGTCTTTAATAGAGCTGTAAAATATTAAAGGTGAAGCAGTAAAACAGAATCCTGCAACCATCTTTAATAACAGACTCTTCATCCTCACGCCTTCATTTAGATAAAGATCAGACTTTCTGAAGGAAATCCTCGTGCCAAACATTTAGGAAAGAAAAACGACATCACGGCAGAAATGCAGCTCCTAAAAGTAATAAGAAGAAATAACTATGCATAACTGAAATAAATCAAACTGTTATCCAGAGGTAACGGAAATATTAGTGAAATGAATGTTGCTCCTGAAAAATTAGAAGAAAATTACATCGAAATGACACCGTGTTGTACGAGAAAGTGAACAAAATAAGATGTTAATGAAATGCTGCATGTGGTTCAGAAACTGATTTTACTGCTGAGAAGTAACAGAATGTTGATGTTTGGATCAGTCTGTTTTAGTGTAGTTTGTACCGACGGGTCCAAAGTATGAACAGAACCCTTCATGTGGATCAGCAGATGTAAAATAAGAGCCTCCTGTTGGTTTTCTGTAGGTTATGTGTACCTGGTGTTTGAGAACGAGAAGTCTGTGCGAGCGCTGCTTCATGCCTGCACCCTGGACCCGTTCCACCCCGACGACAACAGAGAATACTACTTCAAGATGTCCAGCCGCAGGATGCGATGCAAGGATGTGAGTAGTTCTGTAACATCAGAACACTTTATCCCCCACAGCAGCTCTGAAGGCAGAATGAGCTTTATGATGGATCACAGGCTTTGTACCTGTACGGTCCTCTGAGGTCTCTGGTTTCACAGGTAGACGGCTAGCTAACGCGATTCCTCAAACTGAAGGCAGAACTTTCCTTATTGACGGTCGCTTTATGTCCAACGTAAAAAGACGAGTCCTGGAATGAAACAGGAGGTGAAGCAGCATCCTGTCAGGGTCTGACCGACACAGCTGCTTTCAAAAGCCCAGATTTATCATCAGTAGGGGGCGCTGGCGTACACAAAACTCTGCGGGGAAGAACGATGCATAATAATAAAAGCTAACTAGTAAATCTGTAGCGGCTCGGTGGCAGAAACTGACTTCTTTAAACAGCAGTTTGATCTGAATGCTGCTCTGACTGTAAATCACACGTTTCCCTGAACTTCTGGACAGTAGAGCTGTTATTTATCATTTATTAAAGGAACACAGTTTAGTGATGGTCAGCGTTGGTTTGCTGGATGAAACTTTCAGGGAAGGTCAGAAATAACAAGGACCAAGTGATGTGAAAGTTTTACTGTAATAAGTTCACTGCTCTGATAAATGAAATCATTAAGAACTGAAGCTGATGATTAGCAAATGGCTTCTTTGGATTATTTTTAACTATAGAATGTCAAACTAGATCATTTAAAATCTATTAGTTTTTTTTATCCAGTTATTCAGACCATAAATCATTTTATCTCTTATAGGTGAACTAGAACTCTGGTACTCCAATCAGAACTCTCCATCTGAGTGCGGGTGGTTGTTGGTGAGGTTCAGTCGTGGTTTCTTCTTTGTCCTCCAGGTGCAGGTGATCCCGTGGGTGATCTCTGACAGTAACTACGTACGCTGTCCTGCTCAGCGTCTGGATCCCAGTAAGACGGTGTTCGTTGGCGCGCTGCACGGGATGCTGAACGCCGAGGCGCTGGCCAGCATCATGAACGACCTGTTTGGAGGCGTCATGTATGCCGGCATTGACACGGACAAGCACAAGTACCCCATAGGTGAGCTGGTTTTAATCAGTACGCTGGAAACATGAAGGCTAAAAGAGCTGTGGAGAGGCCAGGGCTCACGGGGACTTCTGGAGACGGCAGATTCTGATACTTGGTAGAAAAAAAAACAGTAACGGATTACTTAAAATGTGTAATGAATAACTTCTTTTTTTGGCTCCTTAATGCTACAACAAAGAAATTACAGAACATTTGACTGTTTTAATACTTTGTCCTTTAGGGTTTAACTTTACAACAGAGGAAAAGAAAGATTAAACCTCTGGGAAATGATAGAACCTTAGAGTGGATCTATTGAGTTATGAGATCATCTGGTGCTTCTTGTTGCTGCAGATCAGAGGCAGGCAGAAGAACGTTTATGGAAAGTTGTAGACGGTAGTTGAGAGGAAAGCAGCAAACCGATGGTGTTTGTCCTGATGGATTTATCTCTAGATTTAGGCCATAGCTGTATATCAGCATGATGAGTGAAGTTCCTGTAAAACATTATTTCTGCAGCCCTCTGATGCTCTTTAACGTTAAATCACTTTTTCTGTCTCATTATTTTCTTTGCCATGAAGTCAAATAAAAACCAGAGATCCTTCCTCTGATGTAAAACACGTCATCTTTGACAGCATTTTAAATCTATAATGGTCACAGATAGTCAGACACTAATGTTCCTCCGTAACGACACAGTGAGTTTCTGTTCCAGCCTGGGTCACGTTGTAGGATTTAAGACAAAGTAGAACTAAGAGTGACATCATGACAGACAGCGATGTTCATCGTTTTACTGACTAAACCTCCTCTGTGTTCCCTTAGTCTGTCTGAGCTTTAGAAAAGGGTTAACGTCGTCTTTATATTTAAATCTTTTGTGTTCAGGACTAGTTTCTTTGTAAATCTGACTTTTCTTCCAGGCTCTGGACGTGTCACTTTCAACAATCAGCGCAGTTACCTGAAGGCTGTTTGTGCCGCGTTTGTGGAGATAAAAACACCCAAGTTTACAAAGAAGGTGAGAAAATGCAATAAATTATTGGTGTTTCTGTTGTGGCTAAAAGCTGCACAGTGACTATTTATGATTCCTTTAAGATGCACAACGAAACTTTAGTGCGCTGCTTAAAAACGTAGCTTGGATAAATTAAAGGATCTGCTAAAACGTGCTCTCATTCAGTATCAGATGTTCACATGACTTTAAGAAGCTTTAAAGTCATGTAATGGATGAACTTGACTGTTAAGAATAAAACATGACTGAGAATCATAAATTAGCCTAAAACAGAACAAATATCTGTTTTAAACTGCTTCTTTTCCTCAGGTTCAGATTGACCCGTACCTGGAGGACTCCATGTGTCAAGTTTGCCTTCGCCAACCCGGACCTTTCTTCTGCAGAGACCAGGCCAGTGGAAATCTGCCTTTAGCTAGCCTTTAGCTTGTTAGCGGTCATTGGGTTCAGCTGATCAGTCCAGATAACATGAAAATGGATTTAAAACACAAGGATGTGAAATGTTTGTCTTCTTTAGCTAAAGTAGACTAAAGGGTCAAATATTTTTCCATCACACACGAAAATCAGTTTATATTTCCAGGAACTTCTTGCTTGTGTTTCTTTTTGTCGTCCTGATGAGGTGAAGGTTTATTGGAGGTGGTTTGGTCTAAAGGAGCTCGAGTTAATTTAAATCAGCACTTTAGAATGTTATGCCGTACGTCTGATCCAGGGTTTATACCGTCAGTTTATCTGCTGCTAAAGCTCATCACGTTTTAAATCTTACACTGAATATTAAACTGAAGCTTGACTATTAAACAAAATGAATAAAATCCAGTTCAGGTCACATTTACACAAAACAATCATTCAGTCCTCTGTTGTAATGTGAGGTGTTTATAAGGCAGAGATGTATTAACCCTCAAGCGACCCAGTGTTATTTATGACTCCAGCCATATAATTATATTTGCCGTTTTTATATCTTTTATCTGAAAAATGTTTCCTGCCATGAATTTGTCAATCTACTTGTCCTACAGCTGCTCATAGTTTTTTGTAGAGATCGGCCAACTGGTGTGACAAGGATAATGGAAACTTGTCTGGGGTCACTTATGACCCAGACAGATGTGTCGGTTTTTCACTATTGTAGGGTTTAGTTTTATTTATTTATTTCTACCTCTAATCGCTATATTTCAGTGTGTTGCACTATAGCTGGCAGACCTACATTTTTAGCCACAGCTGCCCTGGGGCAGACTGACTGGCTGCCAATCCACTCCTACAACCCCTCTGACCCCCACCAACATTACACAGCATACACATTCATACACCAGTGGAAGTGGCAGCACTGGAGCTCAGGTGGGTAAAGTGTCTGAGCCACAGCCGCCCCTAATCTAAATACTACTCTGCATGTTACATCGCACACATACAGACAAGATGTTTGTGTACATTTAGTTTTATGTGCTTTTGATTTACTATTGAGGAAACAAAAGGAATAAAGTTTTAACAGAAGTGGCAGACAAAGCGTGTCTAAATAAATGTTATTGTGTTCTTACAATGCATCATATTGTTCATCTGGTTTTACTTTAGCTCTGTCAAAAATGATTAAAATCCATGAGTAATTACAGAAGGTTATTTTAAAATATCCATCTTAAAATGCAGTGGAGTGGAATAGGTAAGAAAGCACAGAGGCACTAAAGCAGACATTCCTGTGTAACATATAGTGGGTCATAAATGAGCCCAGTCGCTAGAACAGCTTGGTCACTTGAGGGTTAAGTCAGATTTTATTCAGCTTTACTAGATTAAGTGTTTAATGGTGTTATAGGGGGGACATTTAAGGTGTAAGAGTTTCTTAAAATGATCATTTTGAGCTTTTGTGCCTGACTTCTTTGAACCAACATGACCCTTTGACCTGCAGGCCTGCTTCAAGTACTACTGCCGCTCCTGCTGGCACTGGCGACACTCCATGGACATCCTGAGCAACCACCGGCCGCTGATGCGCAACCAGAAGAACCGGGACTCCAGCTAGACCGGACGGATCCGGCCGCTCTGAAGGGCCAGACGAGAAGAAGCCTCTCTTCGGGGCGAAGCTGCCCGCCAAGGAGAACACGAGCGCCGGGCCCTCGGGGCTCCGCGGCGCTCCACCAGGCACTGGGGATATCACTGTAGAAAATGTTCACTTTTGCACTTGCTCATTTTTGCTGTTCACAGTGGCACTATGCACAGTGACCTAAGGGGCCCTTCACACTTATGCATTTTCCCAGACTTGTGGCCAGACGGAAAGATGGGAGTCAGCCTAAGGTTAAGAAGTGGATGAAAATGCCATTTCTCTTTTTGTTTTTCCTCTTTTCTTTGTTTTTGTTTCCATGTTTTGCATCGTGAAGAGCGATCACGCAGGTCTCATCACTGGCAGATGCCATACAGTGCCTTTAACTTTTTATTTCTCCCTCCTCCCCCCCCCCGGTTGGCGTCTGTTTTTTCCTGTGCAAGCCAGCTGGTGTTTCTTACTTTTGAGAGTTGAATGTTGGGCTTCATTTAACCGGTCGCATTTCAGACATTTTTACGCAGTTTTTTACTAATTTGTACACAAACGGTTTTAAGTCATGACATGAAAATTTTGAACAGAATTCTACCAGGCGGCTGTTTATGGGAAAAACCCCCCTTTTATTTTTCTGCTTTTTTTTCTCATACATTTTTCTGTGGCTGTTAACTTTTTCTTTTTTAATTTGCCCTCCCAAATTTCAACTGAATGGGCACAAACGTTGGATGTACTCCTTGCTCTGTTGGTCCAGTTACATTAAATGTGTGTAACCGTAGAACTCGGCGGTGATGCTTCGCGTTCTTTCAAGCAACCGATGATCCCGTTGAAAGAGTGACTGAATCATTTAACTGTACATAGTTTTGATTTTTGCACTTTTTAATTTGCACGTGTGGAGAGGTGGCAGTGGTTTTAATCACTTTTGTACATCAGCAGGGGGACGTTAGAACAGCTGCTTGTTTCCTGTTGAATGTAAGAACTTCCACTGAGCTGATGATAAATTATCCAGAGCTTGAGTAGACCCCAGTAAACACCCGATGCTTTCTTATCCCATTTTGCCTTCCTGTTCCAGTTGGACATAAATGCATAATAAGCTGTGTGCCAAAGACAAAGTGTCTTTTCTTTATCCATTAGGTTGTCATGCTGAGCTTGTTGTCCCTTAGCCCAGCTGCTTTTTAGAGTTTTGAAAGTCTACCTCATTGTGGTCTGCCAAGTTTGCTGCTACTTACAGTTGTGGAGTATGTTCAGATTGGGCACAATAAAGGTGTTTAAGCATTACAGCAGCCTCTGGACTCTTTATTCATGGAGCGGTTGTGTTTTGGAGTCGTCATTGCTTGTAGCTCAGGAGTTTTATGTCTGGAAGATGGTGATGGAGTCGTGAACAAAAGTTTGCGTAGACCACGTCTAGTACAGCAGTCTTGAGTTTTAATGACTCCTAACTGGATTTTCCATGACGGAATCCTTGAAACATGTCTTTATTAAAAACTGATGTGTTTTGGTTCTTTTACGGATGGATTAAAGGGGTTCTGGAAAAATGAAAACCTGCTGGGTCAAAAATTTACATCCTGCAACTTGAGTTCTGTTTGAAAGTTGTGTAATTTTTTTTTTTTTTTTTTGTGGTGTGGAGTCTTAACTAGAGTGATGGTGACAGACTCCTGAGACATTTTTAAAGGGAACCTGCTGGATTCTCATCAGACTGAGCCATGAACTCTACAGTCTGTGGAGTAGAAATCTGAAGGAGCAGATCAGTGACTTTAAGTTACTGAGAACCTTTTCAAAGCAACATCCCAGCATCTGCAAACCACAGGGTATAAAGTTCATGGTCCAGGTGTTTTACTGCCAGAATCAGGAAGAAAACTCAAACTATCACCTGCTGCTGGAAGCTGATTGGTCAGGATGGTCAAGAGTCAACCAGGAACCATCAAACGGGTCTGAATGAATGAGAAGCTGTTCAGATGTCTGGTTTGTCGTCATAGACTGAGAGGCCGTAAGAAGAAATCTTTTCATCCAGAAGTTGAACCTTAAAGATCCACTGAGGGTTGCTGCTGGTCACATGGACAAAAAGACCTGAGGAAAGATCTGTGGTCAGATGCTACGGTGAGATCAAGTGGAATAAACTATTCCCAATTAATCTGTTTGTACTGTAATCTAAGACTACTTTTTTTGTTTTAGCAGCTGGTTTCCTGAACATTTCAGTGCATGTGAACCTCTCCCATTGAAACGGTTGACTGAGATCCAGACGGACTGCAGAGTAGAAACCAAACGGTAAGTACACTGTTTAAAAAAAAATAAAAATCTAATGTTTTAATTCCAGCTGTGTGTGAGGGTTTCTGCTTCTTGGCTGTTCTATCTGCTGTCTTTAACCACGTTTACTGTAATCATGAAACACGATGTGGCTCATGTCAGGTTGATAACTTCTGTGTATTTTATCATGCTAGCGTGGGCTAACAGCTGTGGGTAGATTATTTCTCAGTGCCTCTCTGGTAAAGAAAGTTTGTGGTTGTAAATGAAAGTGAAGAGAGATGTGGTTGATACAATCATTGTTTTGATGCTGGTGATCTGGTAGTGTTGCTGTTCTGAATGTTGCATACTGCACTTCTAAAATACCTGACAGGTCTCACATTTACAAACCCCAAGTTTTTCTTTGCATTAAAAATAACTTGACACCTATCAGAGCTAGAAAAGCACTCAGAACTCAGTCCTCCAGGGCCCGCTCTCTTTGCATCATTTCCTACAGATAAAATCTTTAATATAAATGACCTTGTTCTGAGCACAGGCGTGTGTTCTGCATGGGTACGTTATTTACAGATACTGGATCACGTGACCTAAATATGTAGCAGGAACTGATGGGACTCAGAAACACCCCCACAGTTTAATCAGCTGTTCCTTGGATCATTTCTGATGGATAAGTCCTGATAAGTCCTCAGAGGTGGATTTGTAGTAGAATCACAATCAGCTGATGTAGTGTTCACTGGTTGTCATGGTTACAGTGACGCCGTGCTGCTATCTGACAGAAGCTGGGTTTCCATTACAGTTTTTTGCAAAATAAAAGCGATATTTCTAAAATTTGGACAAAGTATATTTGCGCTTTGAACGTGTTTCCATTGAAGGTTGTTCTGGGCAGAAGCATCGTAACTCTCGTAAAATATCATCCCGCGAGATTTCACTGCAGGAAGATGGACGCCCAAAACCTGTTTCTATCTCCTTCTAACACTCTGCATTCCTCTGCTGTTTGAATTCAATTCAATTCAATTCAATTTTATTTATATAGCGTCAATTACAGTCAAATCGTCTCAAGACGCTTTACAGAACCCATATGCCTGACCCCCAGAGCAGCCCAAAGGCGACAGTGGCAAGGAAAAACACCCTTTTAACAGGGAAGAAACCTCGAGCAGAACCCGGCTCAAATAGGGGGGACCCATCTGCCTGCTGGCCGGGCGGGTTGAGAAGGACAGAAGAGGGCAAGGGGGAGGGATGGGAGAAGAGGGAGGGGTGGGAAAGCAAGGAAACACAACACACATTTGGATACATGCATGACAGGATATGTGACACAGACAAAGTATAAGCTAACATTGAAAACTGACTCATAGTTTACTCTGATGATGTACGGCTCTGACATTAAACATACTCCTTATATAACTAGCAGTAAAATTCAAACAGTATGTAAGTTAGCATAACAGTATATTGAAGGCGATGCAGAGTTGACTCGTGGAAAAAGGGAATTGGAAGCAGAGGGCTGGTGGAAGGTCAGTAAGCAGCATCCCACAGTGGACATGGTGGAGACTGGAACCAGCTGGTGGAACATCGACCGCAGATCTGAAGCATCCAGCTCTGGGACCAGGGACACTCGGAGAAATAGCACAGGGGGAAACAGAGTGAATGTACTGCAATAACGGTATACATATTAAATGTAAAGGTAGATAGAGAAGGGCTCAGTGCGTCAAGAAAAGTCCCCCAGCAGCCTAGGCCTATAGCAGCATGACTAGAGGCAGAACGAAGGGACGTCCAAGAAGGAGTCAGCTGTGCAATGAAGACACAAGCCGAACCTCTGTGGGTCACCCAGTCAGCCCCAACTATAAGATTTGTCAAAAAGGAACGTTTTAAGCCTGGTCTTAAAAATAGAGAGGGTATCTGCCTCCAGAACCCAAACTGGGAGCAGGTTCCACAGGAGAGGCGCCTGATAACTGAAGGCTCTGCCTCCCATTCTACTTTTAGAAATTCTAGGAACAACAAGTAAGCCTGCAGTTTGAGAGCGAAGAGTTCTACTAGGATAATAAGGTACTATCAGATCTTTAAGATATGATGGAGATTGGTTATTAAGAGCTTTATATGTCAGAAGAAGGATTTTAAATTCTATTCTGGATTAACAGGAAGCCAGTGAAGAGAAGCAAGTATAGGGGAAATATGATCTCTTTTGCTAACTCCTGTCAGTACTCTCGCAGCAGCGTTTTGGATCAACTGTAGATGTTTGAGAGAGCTATTTGGACAACCCGATAATAAGGAATTGCAATAGTCAAGCCTGGAAGTAACAAAAGCATGAACTAATTTTCTGCATCACTCTGAGACAGAATGTTCCTGATTTTTACAATATTACGCAGGTGAAAAAGGAAGTTCCTACAGATTTGCTTTATGTGTGAGTTAAAGGACATGTCCCTGGTCAAAAATAACTCCAAGATTCCTCACAGTAGTACTGGAGGCCAATGTGATGCCATCCAGAGTAACTATTTGCTTTGAAAGCGAAGTTTCTAAGATGTTTGGGGCCAAATACAATGACTTCAGTTTTGTCTGAATTTAGCAGTAGGAAAGTTAAAAGTCATCCAGGTTTTAATGTCCTTAAGACAATCTTGCAGTCTAGCTAACTGATCAGTTTCATCTGGCTTCATAGATAAATACAATTGTGTGTCATCTGCATAACAATGGAAGTTAATACAATGCTTCCTAATAATATTGCCTAAAGGAAGCATGTATAATGTGAAAAGTATCGGTCCTAAGACAGAACCCTGAGGAACTCCGTGATTAACTTAGTCTGCTCAGAAGAGTTATTGTTGACATGCACAAACTGGAACCTATCTGATAAGTAGGATTTAAACCAATCCAGTGCTGTCCCTTTAATGCCAATGAATATTCTAGACGCTGTAATAAATGTTGTGGTCGATTGTGTCAAACGCTGCACTAAGATCTAACAAACAAGTATAGAGACTAGTCCATTATCTGATGCTATGAGAAGGTCATTAGTAACTTTCACTAGAGCTGTTTCTGTGCTATGATGCACTCTGAAGCCTGACTGAAACATTTCAAACAAATTATTCCTTTGTAGGTGTTCACACAATTGATTTGCAACTGTTCTTTCCAGAATTTTAGAGAGAAATTTGCTGTCTAGTATGGCAGTGATGTTTTCTCAGAATAATGGCAAGAAAAGTCTCGGTCTCCTCTTCTGTCCACACGTACCGCGCCATGTTTACTCAGAGAACTGGTCATGTGACCAGGTACGTCACGTCCGGTGACGTATAATTTCAGAAAAGTGTTTCCATTGCGCTTTTTCGATATTTTTCCAATACGAAAACGTCTGAAAAACCACCTCATGAGAGCGTAAAAACTTTTTAGCGATATTTTAGTCCTTTTTCGAAATTCAGGTGTTTCCATTACCGTTTTTTTTTATTGCGCTATTTACTTTTTGCAATATGCTATAGGGTAATGGAAAACAAGCTACGTGATACAGAAATCTTTAACCAATCGTGGATCAGACTCAAAGCTGCATCACTAGCCAGAATCTGATTACTTGGTCCTTGAGTCATTCTGAGCTTCAATGGAAATTTCGTCCAACTCTGATTTGTCTGTTTTAGAAGCATGTTAGAGACGGCACATAACTCCACTGTGTCCTTGTGGACTAGTACTTATCGTTATTCTGTTGTTTAATGCGTTTAGCTTTGCTCATTCATAATGCTGCATAATTGAAGCACTTCGCAACTTCTGAATGCATAAATCTGGTTTTTCATGTTCATGTAGTGGAGTTAAAGGGGAAATCCTCTGATACCAGTTTGTGTTTAATTCAAGATATTTTTTGTCATTGCATTTCTGCAACAAAACTTGGTTGGCACTTTCAGAAAAAAAAAACAAAACATAGTATAACAAACTGTATGAAGTAGTATTAAAATACACACACCCACACCACACACACACACACACACACCACACACACACACACACACACACACACACACACACACAAAAGTAAATGGAACAAGAACCTGCACGTACTGTGGACGGTCAGTGAGGTAGTCAGTGGTCAGGCAGCGAGATGTCCATCAACTCCCGCGTCCTCCAGCTCCCCCGCAGCAGCGCCGGCCTGATGGTGTTGAAGGCGCTGGAGAAAGTCAAAGAACATGACTCTCACAGCGCTGCCGGCGCTCTCCAGGTGAGTGAGCGCTCGCTGCAGCCAGGTAGATGACGGCGTCTTCTACCCCCATTGTTGGGCCTGTAGGCAAACTGCAGCGGGTCCAGGTCGGAGCTCACCACTGAGCGGAGGTGGTGGAGGAGGAGCCTCTCCATGGTCTTCATGAGGTGGGAGGTGAGGGCGACAGGTCTGTAGTGGGCCAGTTCCTTGGCGTGAGCTGTTTTAGGGACTGGGACCACACAGGAGGGCCATGGGGAAGAAGCTAACCCTAACCTGACCTTCTCCTCAACATGCAGCAGGAACTGAGACCTTCTGGATGCTCCTCATCCAGCTGCTTGTCATGGACACTATTTTCTTCTGTAGTGTCTGCACGTTTCAGTCATTGCGCCCCCTGGTGGCCCAGAGGTCAACACGTCCATTCAGTGTTTGTGTGTCCTGGACTTCTGCATCGTTGGTTGTTTTATCTCAGAACGTTTAAATCCTGAAGTCAGCGGACCTCAAAGTCCTCCTGATGTTTCATTCAAGTGTTTTTTTAAACAATCTTTATCAGTTAAAATCCTGCTTGTGACTGTAGTGGATGTTTAAAACAAACCCACAGTAACTTTAACATGTTTTTAATTCAGATAAAATGCAGTAAAATATTAAAAACCTGTAATTCTGCTGAGTTAGTTTGGTTTTCTAAATGCAGACTCTCTGTAAAGCTTTAAGCTCAGAGAAATTTATGGACAAAGATGTTTTATTGGCTGCTTGATGTTTAAAGTCATTAATCTGTAAAGCTAATAAAGAAAATGTTAAAAAAAAAACAATGAATATATAAAAAATCATTTCTATTCCTTATAAAAACTTGTTTTGCCTTCAAAAATATACATAAATATTTTTTAGAAGTTAATCATGTTTTGAAAAATGCTGATAAATAAAACTTGATTATTGTAAGTTTTAATATGATTCATGTTCTTTTAATTTATTTAAAACTTTCAATCCTATTTCTTTGCCATGTTGAGGCCATCAGACAGTAAAAGCAGACATTAGATCAGATTTTACTTCACACGTGTACAAGTTCAGGTAACCAAATGCAGACGTCACAAATAATGAAAGTCAAACCGAAGTCAGGATCCAGGAACACTTGGATTTGTTGAATTGTATATTTTAGTGGGTTCCAGATGAGTCTGTTCATCTCGACAGCTGTTAAAGCTGTCGGCTCTCAGCCTTAATATGGATTCTAGTCAGCTAAAATAGGATTTATATCATTGTTTTAGGGGATTCATGTCTACTGAAGCTCTCTGCTGAATCTCTGTTCTTGAGCTAATCTGAAGGCCACATGAAGTCCTACGGTCTGTAAGCCATTGACTCTGCAGAAAGTTGGCCACCTCTTGGCACTATGTTTTTGTTGCTCCTCACCTACTTCAGACGAAAGGCCATACTCTGACGTTTTTAGAGCGACCTGCTATACCATAGGCTTTTTTAATTGACATATTACTATGACGAAGCGAACCCAGGCCGCTGCGCTTGAAACCAGCCCATGTACGTGGTTTAGCCACTTAACCAGTTGAGCATACGGGCACCGCATATGGTATGTTTTTTCAAAAGAAACCTGCTCTATAGTGTTTTTCAGGGCCTACTTTACATTATTTCATCATATGGCATGTTTTTACGATATGTTGGAAAAATGGCAAATTTTTTCGACATACTATACTATGACATCTTTTTTTTGGACAAAATATGTGATCTTTTTCTTTTTCAAAGAAACCTACTCTATAGTGTTTTTCAGGGTCGACTTTACATTATTTCATCATATGGCATGTTTTTATGATATGTTGGAAAAATGGCAAATTTTTTAGACATTTTTTTTGGACAAATATGTGATGTTTTTTTTTTTTTTCAAAGAAACCTGCTCTATAGTGTTTTTCAGGGTCGACTTTACATTATTTCATTATATGGCATGTTTTTACAACATGTTGGAAAAATGGCAAATTTTTTCGACATACTATACTATGGCGTTTTTTTGGACAAAATTCCATGATGATTTTTTTTTCAAAGAAACCTGCTCTATAGTGTTTTTCAGGGCCTACTTTCCATTATTTCATCATATGGCATGTTTTTACAACATGTTGGAAAATGGCAAATTTTTCGACATACTATACTATGGCGTTTTTTTGGACAAAATATGTGATGATTTTTTTCAGGGTCTACCTTCCATTATTTGATCATATGGCATGTTTATTAATTTTTTTGCCTTTTTGGATTTATTTGAAAGTCAGTGAAGGGAGACAGGAATGGTGGAGAAAAGTGTGATGAAGACATGCAGCAAAGGGCCAAGAGCAGGAATCGAACCCAGGCCGCTGCGCTTGAGACCAGCCCATATCGGTGGGTTAGCCGCTTAACCAGTTGAGCTATACGGGCCGCCGCACAGAGTATGTTTTATAACAATGTTGGAAAAATGGCAAATTTTCGACTTTTGGACAAATTCATGATGTTTTTTTTTCAAAGAAACCTGCTCTTATAGTGGTTTTCAGGGCCTACTTTACATTATTTCATCATATGGCATGTTTTACGATATGTTGGAAAAATGGCAAATTTTTCGACATTTTTTTTGGACAAATATGTGATGGTTTTTTTTCAAAGAAACCTACTCTATAGTGGTTTTCAGGGTCTACTTTCCCATTATTTCATTATATGGCATGTTTTTTACAACATGTGAAAAAATGGCAAATTTTTTCGACATACTATACTGTGGCGGTTTTTTGGACAAAATTCATGATGATTTTTTTTCAAAGAAACCTACTCTATAGTGTTTTGAGGGCCTACTTTCCATTATTTCATCATATGGCATGTTTTACAACATGTTGGAAAAATGGCAAATTTTCGACATACTATACTATGGCGTTTTTTTGGACAAAATATGTGATGATTTTTTTTCAGGGTCTACCTTCCATTATTTCATCATATGGCATGTTCATTTAATTTTTTTTGCCTTTTTTGGATTTATTTGAAAGTCACAGTGAAGGGAACAGGAAATGGTGGAGAAAAGTGTGATGAAGACATGCAGCAAAAGGCCATGAGCAGGAATCGAACCCAGGTCGCTGCGTTTGAGACCAGCCCATATCGGTGGGTTAGCCGCTTAACCAGTTGAGCTATACGGGCGCCGTGTATGGTATGTTTTTATAACATGTTGGAAAAATGGCAAATTTTTTCGACATACTATACTATGGCGTTTTTTTTGGACAAAATTCATGATAATTTTTTTATCAAAGAAACCTGCTCTATAGTGTTTTTCAGGGCCTACTTTACATTATTTCATCATATGGCATGTTTTTACGATATGTTGGAAAAATGGCAAATTTTTTCGACATTTTTTTTGGACAAAATATGTGATGGTTTTTTTCAAAGAACCTACTCTATAGTGGTTTCAGGGTCTACTTTCCATTATTTCATTATATGGCATGTTTTTACAACATGTTGGAAAAATGGCAAATTTTCGACATACTATACTATGGCGTTTTTTTGGACAAAATATGTGATGATTTTTTTCAGGGTCTACCTTCCATTATTTCATCATATGGCATGTTTTTACAACATGTTGGAAAAATGGCATTTTTTTCGACAAAATTCGTGATGATTTTTTTTCAAGAAACTGCTCTATAGTGTTTTTCAGGGTCTACTTTCCATATTTCATTCATATGGCATGTTTATTTAATTTTTTGCCTTCTTTGGATTTATTTGAAAGTCACAGTGAAGGGAGACAGGAAATGTGGAGAAAAGTGTGATGAAGACATGCAGCAAAGGGCCATGAGCAGGAATCGAACCCAGGCCGCTGCACTTGAGACCAGCCCATATAGGTGGGTTAGCCGCTTAACCAGTTGAGCTATACGGGCACCGTGTATGGTATGTTTTTATAACATGTTGGAAAAATGGCAAATTTTTCGACTTTTGGACAAAATTCATGATGATTTTTTTTTTTTCAAAGAAACCTGCTCGATAGTGTTTTCAGGGTCTACTTTCCATTATTTCATCATATGGCATGTTTTTACGATATGTCGGAAAAATGGCAAATTTTTTCGACATACTATACTATGGCGTTTTTTTGGACAAAATTCGTGATGATTTTTTTTCAAAGAAACTGCTCTATAGTGGTTTTCAGGGCCTACTTTCCATTATTTCATCATATGCATGTTTTTACAACATGTTGGAAAAATGGCAATTTTTTTCGACATACTATACTATGGCGTTTTTTTTGGACAAAATTCGTGATGATTTTTTTTCAAAGAAACTGCTCTATATTGTTTTCAGGGTCTACTTTCCATTATTTCATCATATGGCATGTTTATTTAATTTTTGCCTTCTTTGGATTTATTTGAAAGTCACAGTGAAGGGAGACAGGAAATGGTGGAGAAAAGTGTGATGAAGACATGCAGCAAAGGGCCATGAACAGGAATCGAACCCAGGTCGCTGCACTTGAGACCAGCCCATATAGGTGTTTAGCCGCTTAACCAGTTGAGCTATACGGGCGCCGTGTATGGTATGTTTTATAACATGTTTGGAAAAATGGCAAATTTTTCGACATACTATACTATGACATCTTTTTTTGGACAAAATATGTGATTTTTTTTTTCAAAGAAACCTACTCTATAGTGTTTTTCAGGGTCGACTTTACATTATTTCATCATATGGCATGTTTTTACGATATGTTGGAAAAATGGCAAATTTTTTAGACATTTTTTTTGGACAAAATATGTGATGTTTTTTTTTTTTCAAAGAAACCTGCTCTATAGTGTTTTTCAGGGTCGACTTTCCATTATTTCATTATATGGCATGCTTTTACAACATGTTGGAAAAATGGCAAATTTTTTCGACATACTATACTATGACATCTTTTTTTTGGACAAAATATGTGATCTTTTTTTTTTCAAAGAAACCTACTCTATAGTGTTTTTCAGGGCCTACTTTCCATTATTTCATTATATGGCATGTTTTACAACATGTTGGAAAAATGGCAAATTTTTTCGACATACTATACTATGGCGTTTTTTTGGACAAAATTCATGATGATTTTTTTTTTCAAAGAAACCTGCTCTGTAGTGTTTTTCAGGGCCTACTTTCCATTATTTCATCATATGGCATGTTTTTACAACATGTTGGAAAAATGGCAAATTTTTCGACATACTATACTATGGCGTTTTTTTGGACAAAATATGTGATGATTTTTTTTCAGGGTCTACCTTCCATTATTTCATCATATGGCATGTTTATTTAATTTTTTTGCCTTTTTTGGATTTATTTGAAAGTCACAGTGAAGGGAGACAGGAAATGGTGGAGAAAAGTGTGATGAAGACATGCAGCAAAGTGCCATGAGCAGGAATCGAACCCAGGTCGCTGCGTTTGAGACCAGCCCATATCGGTGGGTTAGCCGCTTAACCAGTTGAGCTATACGGGCGCCGTGTATGGTATGTTTTTATAACATGTTGGAAAAATGGCAAATTTTTTCGACATACTATACTATGGCGTTTTTTTTGGACAAAATTCATGATAATTTTTTTTTTTCAAAGAAACCTGCTCTATAGTGTTTTTCAGGTTCTACTTTCCATTATTTCATCATATGGCATGTTTTTACAACATGTTGGAAAAATGGCAAATTTTTTTGACATACTATATACTGTGGCGGTTTTTTTTGAACAAAATTCGTGATGATTTTTTTTCAAAGAAACCTGCTCTATAGTGTTTTTCAGGGCCTACTTTCCATTATTTCATCATATGGCATGTTTTTACGATATGTCGGAAAAATGGCAAATTTTTTCGACATACTATACTATGACTTTTTTTTGAACAAAATTCATGATGATGTTTTTTTCAAAGAAACTGCTCTATAGTGTTTTTCAGGGTCTACTTTACATTATTTCATCATATGGCATGTTTTTACAACATGTTGGAAAAATGGCATTTTTTTCGACATACTATACTATGGCGTTTTTTTTTTTTTTGGACAAAATTCATGATGATGTTTTTTTCAAAGAAACCTGCTCTATAGTGTTTTTCAGGGCCTACTTTACATTATTTCATCATATGGCATGTTTATTTAATTTTTTGCCTTCTTTGGATTTATTTGAAAGTCACAGTGAAGGGAGACAGGAAATGGTGGAGAAAAGTGTGATGAAGACATGCAGCAAAGGGCCATGAGCAGGAATCGAACCCAGGTCGCTGCGTTTGAGACCAGCCCATAAAGGTGGGTTAGCCGCTTAACCAGTTGAGCTATACGGGCGCCGTGTATGACATGTTTTTACAACATGTTGGAAAAATGGCAAATTTTTTCGACATACTATACTCTGGCATTTTTTTTGGACAAAATTCATGATGATTTTTTTTTCAAAGAAACCTGCTCTATAGTGTTTTTCAGGGTCTACTTTCAATTATTTCATCATATGGCATGTTTTTACGACATGTTGGAAAAATGGCAAATTTTTTCGACATACTATACTATGGCGTTTTTTTTGGACAAAATTCATGATGATTTTTTTTTCAAAGAAACCTGCTCTATAGTTTTTTTCAAGGCCTACTTTACATTATTTCGTCATATGATCCAAACGCATCATGACCAGTGTCTTCTTGCGTCTTGGAGACAGTTTCGTAATGTATTTGACAAATTCAGGTGGCTGTAAATCAGTTGGCTGTGAAGTCGTCTGAAGCAATGGAATTGTACTTGTAAGCATCTTACAAGTACAAGTTCTTTACCTGAGGGCAGTATGGCTCAGTGGGTAGAGTGGCCGTCTTGTAACTGGAAGGTTGCCGGTTCGATCCTTGGCCCATTGAGCTCATGTTGAGGTGTCCTGAGCAAGACACCAAACCCCTAATTTCTTCTGGTGGGTTGTGGTTTGTCCCTTGCATGGCAACTTCCACCATCAGTGTGTGAATGTGATGTATCATGTAAAGCTTTACTACCTGTAGGTAGTGAAGGAAGTTTCTTATTTTAAGTGTCTTAAATATGTTATCAAAAAGGTGATGGAGGTGGGTGACTCCTCTCTCTGCCCACGTCCTGAAATAAGTATGGCTAAGTAATAATACATGAAGTTGGGAGCCTCTAGTCCACAAACACCTGAAAGGGCCACTGAAAACTTGTGGATATCCTGACTGGACCTTTGTGAAGTCTCACAGAAGATCCAGAGTCTTCACAAAGGTCCAGTCAGGTGTTTGTGTTCTTTTTCCTGGCCTTGGGTACTGGTGGATAACTTGTCAGCCCTGTGTTGCAGGGTCCTGATGACTCCTAGCTTGAGCTCCAGTGGATGGTGAAAATCAAAAAGCAGGGAGTGGTCTGTGTGTGTTGGTTTCCTGTATACCCCAACACTCAGACTTTTGTACTCTTCTATGCGGACCTCACAATCCAAAAAGGGCAAACTGTCGCCCTTCACATCCTCTCTGGTGAACTTGATGTTGCTGTCCACAGAGTTGATGTGTTCAGTGAACTCCAGAAAGGAGAACAACCCAGTGAGGACTGAAGAGAAGGAGAGCAGGCGAAACAACATCGTGATCCCGTATGTGTCTGGAGTGTCTGAGAAACTGAGGAGGATCTTAAACAAACACCAGATCCCTGTCTTTTTTAAGCCAAATAACACATTCAGACAAAGACTGGTCCACCCAAAAGACCCCAGCAAGACGGGTCTTGGTAATGGTCGTTGGAATATGAATAGCACTGACCACACCTCACAGAGGTTATAAGCTGAGGCAATACCAACCACCACCAGAACTGAAGACATCTCTTGGATGAGAGGTGAAACATCTTCAAGGACCTTTCTTAAAGTCCAGTGGATTGAGTTTAACAACTTTGGACTAAACTATGACATTTTGTTTGTTTGTTCGTTCTGTATGTATGTAAAACAGAAGAGTTTGGTCCAACCAGAAAGAAAACAAGGGAGCAGTGTTCTAATAGCTGCGTGTCTTTATTCAGAGCCTTCACATGATGCTACAGTCCTCGTGGTGTTTTGAAGTTCATCCCAAGGGTTGGCTGTGTGACCTGAAGGTTGGAAAGGCCGCCGAAGTCCTGCACAAGAAAGAGGAAGTTACATCATCAGAACATCACACAGAGTCCACAGTAGGGTTATTCATCTGAAAAGCTGCTTTCATGTAGGTGTGTATGTCTGTGTATATGCATGCATGTCAGAACATTCCAAGTCATTCATCACCACAGCAGTAACAGTGTTGAATATTTTTGTCTGGTAGTTTACACACTCTACCTGCTGACTAAACCACTGTACAGCCTGGACACCTGACATCCTAAATGCTCTTCATGATCTGTACATAATTATGTCATTGCACATGTAAGCACAACCTCATTTGTATATTATGTAACTTTTTCCCTTCTCTATTATATTTTATTCCATTTAATTTTATCTAACTGTATTGTCATTACCTTCACTTTATATTTGACCATAATATTCTGTCATCTTGTTTACCTCTTTGTTGAATATGAGGCAGCTGGAAACATTTTTGGTTGACCTGTAGCTGCTGGATTTTATGTTAGTTATTGTTTTTTGATGCACTGTATTTTAGCTGCTGCTCTCCTGTTTATTAACTTCATCATTGTTCTTTGTATTTATCCTAGTTTTACTATGGTTGTAAAGTACTTTGTATGTGGAAGGGGTTACAGAAATACATTTTACTTACTGATCTATTGTCTAATGTTTGATGGTTAAGTTTTGTTTTTACCTGCCTATGGATTCTGTTATAATTTGACATATTTACGTCTACATCTATTGCTGTCTAAATAAACCTTCGGTAATGTGCACTGTCCCTATATATATATATATATATATATATATATATATATATACATATATATATATACATAATATATATATATACGTATATATATATGTATATAT